>NC_140165.1:260006083-260026083 GCF_963971535.1 Notolepis coatsorum | reverse complement strand
AAGAGGAGGAGAGATGGAGATAGGAGGGTAGAGGGGAGAGAGGAGAGAGGATGAGAGAGGGAGAAAAGAGGAGAGGGAAGAGAGGAGGGAGGAGGAGAGAAGAAAAGAAGAGGAGAGAAGAGAGAGGAGGGTAGAGGAGAGAGAGGAGAGAGGATGAGAGAGGGAGAGAAGAGGAGGGAAGAGAGGAGGGAGGAGGAGAGAAGGAAAGAAGAGGAGAGAAGAGAGAGGGAGAACAGTGGGGTTATTCTGTCTCTCATGCTACACACAGACAACTGTAAAACAGACAGAAGCTTTCAAAAGTGCATGAATTTAAAACCTATGACCCTGTTTGATGTAATAAAGTATTAATGATGTTACTGTGCAAATGTTAATGATGTTACTTTAGTGTATTTTCTTGTTTGAAATGGATTTTTTCAGAGGAAAAGACAACAGAATACAACAGTCCTAAGTGTATTTCCCATGATACTCTACGTGAACGGGCCCCACCGCGTACTAATGCACTGCCGTTCTTCAAGAAACTAAATATTGCTGAGATATCACATCGGTCTATGAGAAGAATCAAGCAAATACACAAGGACTGTTGTTGTGGATGTGACCCTGTGGTGTGGTTTCAAGTACTTGTGTTAACTGTTAACCGTCTGTAGTGTGGTAGTGAAAGGTTAACAGTCTGTAGTGTGTGGTAGTGAAAGGTTAACAGTCTGTAGTGTGGTAGTGAAAGGTTAACCTTCTGTAGTGTGGTAGTGAAAGGTTAACAGTCTGTAGTGTGTGGTAGTGAAAGGTTAACAGTCTGTAGTGTGGTAGTGAAAGGTTAATCTTCTGTAGTGTGGTAGTGAAAGGTTAACAGTATGTAGTGTGTGGTAGTGAAATGTTAACAGTCTGTAGTGTGTAGTGAAAGGTTAACCTCCTGTAGTGTGGTAGTGAAAGGTTAACAGTCTGTAGTGTGTGGTAGTGAAATGTTAACAGTCTGTAGTGTGGTAGTGAAAGGTTAACAGTCTGTAGTGTGGTAGTAAAAGGTTAACAGTCTGTAGTGTGTGGTAGTGAAAGGTTAACAGTCTGTAGTGTGTGGTAGTGAAAGGTTAACAGTCTGTAGTGTGTGGTAGTGAAAGGTTAACAGTCTGTAGTGTGGTAGTGAAAGGTTAACAGTCTGTAGTGTGGTAGTGAAAGGTTAACAGTCTGTAGTGTGTGGTAGTGAAAGGTTAACAGTCTGTAGTGTGGTAGTGAAAGGTTAACAGTCTGTAGTGTGGTAGTGAAAGGTTAACAGTCTGTAGTGTGTGGTAGTGAAAGGTTAACAGTCTGTAGTGTGGTAGTGAAAGGTTAACCTTCTGTAGTGTGGTAGTGAAAGGTTAACAGTCTGTAGTGTGTGGTAGTGAAAGGTTAACAGTCTGTAGTGTGTGGTAGTGAAAGGTTAACAGTCTGTCGTGTGTGGTAGTGAAAGGTTAACAGTCTGTAGTGTGTGGTAGTGAAAGGTTAACAGTCTGCCGTGTGTGGTAGTGAAAGGTTAACAGTCTGTAGTGTGGTAGTGAAAGGTTAACCATTTGTAGTGGGGTAGTGAAAGGTTAACCGTCTGTAGTGTGGTAGTGAAAGGTTAACCTTCTGTAGTGTGTGGTAGTGAAAGGTTAACCGTCTGTAGTGTGGTAGTGAAAGGTTAACCTTCTGTAGTGTGGTAGTGAAAGGTTAACCGTCTGTAGTGTGGTAGTGAAAGGTTAACCTTCTGTAGTGTGGTAGTGAAAGGTTAACCGTCTGTAGTGTGGTAGTGAAAGGTTAACCGTCTGTAGTGTGGTAGTGAAAGGGTTAACCGTCTGTAGTGTGGTAGTGAAAGGTTAACGTTAGGTTATGACTATAACCAAGTTCTGTTAGTAGTGGTGACGCTCGGCTTTCTAACCTCCCCAGAGAGCAGTCGCATTTTTTATCTCTCCTCCCTGCCCTCCAAGGCCTCCTCTACCCTCCTCCCTGCAGCCGCTTTTATCTCCGTACACCAGCGCTGTCTTTCTGCTTCTCTCGACGGTGTGGACTCTAAGCTGCAATTAATAACGGTGTGGATCCCTAATTACAACTGCCTTACATCTGCCTCCTTGACGGTGTGGACATTCTACTTTTTCTTCAATATACCTGACTTCCCACTCAGTCAATCAATGGATCAACTAGTAAGCTGGAGTTTTGCAGCAGTGGATCGAATCTTCTCTTCAAGAAAACAAAGTGCGACCGAACCATTATGTCCGATAGGGACATTCCAGGCCGGGTTTGCAATTGACAGTTGGAATAATTGGCGATCAATATGCCTATATTCTATTGAGATTGAAGATGTTGAGGATCTGTATCTCCTTGTCATCTTCCTGATCGGTTGGGGAGCGATCGCAATTTGGATTTGGATTTGCTGCCGTCAAGTAGTAGCAAGATTGGAAAATGCCCACATTGAACTGACAAAGCGGCTCGCTCAACATACAGCCGATGAACAATGTAGGGGTCAAATAATGTTGGGGGTCGTGCAGGACATTAGGACCGCGACAAAGAAGATGCAAGATCTGGATTAAATTAAAGCATTACAGGAATCATTGTAACCTGATGCAACCCACCCCCCCCCCCCCCGCCACGAAACTCAAGTCTGTGGAAGAAAAGAAGGAATGTTCGAGGTCAATGCAAGAGGCCGAGGAGAAGAAGTCAAGATAAGACCTGGTTTATGACGTCCGTACCCATCGCAACCAAGGACGGGACAGTATCTGACTGTCTGAAGATAAGATGGATGGCCTCCCCCCCCCCCCCCTCCCCATCCTCACGCAAACCTCCCCCCCACGAGCACGACTGGCGACGTGCACGGAAGGAGGGGTGGATCCCTCGACTGCCTCACACGCCCAAACCCTAAGCCACTACCCTATCCTTAACTCCCACCCCCCACTCTCCGCCCTCCCTCCCATCCCCCAAATTCCCTCCCCCGAGGGTGCTTCCTGAAGCTCACTGACTTTCGACATAAATGAACATTGTAACAACAAATGTGCTTTGTTTGTATTAATTTAGGGTTGTGCCATTATTATTATGCAAAGATAATAATTGTGATTAATTCTGTAATGAGTTGTGTGTTTCTAGCATCCTTGACACCCAAGGACAACGATGGAAATAAGTCAAGAGGCTTTTACGTTACTATCCTTGACAGCAATGTATGCTGGGTTAATGATCTGTATATGTTGTGGAGTCTAAATAAAAACCTGAACCTGAACCGGCGTCACTCATGCACTATCCTCGCATATGTGCACGCGCACTGAATAAAAGACCACAATGTACCTTTATATCCCAATATTTGTCTGACCACACCCCTATCAGCTTACCTATATAAGCAGGGGTGGGGCCACCCCCTCGCCTCCTTCCCAAGCTTTCACCACAAGGCGAGATCAAGGGCTGCAGCGGCGTCGGACGCAGAGCGTCACCACTACTAACAGAACTTGGTTATAGTCATAACCTAACGTTCTGTATCGTAGTGGCTCCGCTCGGCGTCACTCATGCACAAGGGAGGCCGAGCGGGAGCCACCGGCCGACAAATACACCCCGCTGAAGGCCCCCTACAACCATCAGAACAGGGAGGGCCGAGCCCCCCCGACCCCCCCTAATGGAGGGCACCCCCCCTATTGGAGGTTTCCCGGGAGGGCGACGGACCCGACCGTGCGAAGAGGCACTCAAGCAACTCAACGCACAGGGTGAGCAGACCGTGGCCTGACCCCACGACTACACACATGCACAACCCGCATGCCACCCGGGAACGAACGGAGGGAACAACCTCGTTACTGCCCCCAGAATCACGGGGTCAAGGGCAAACCCAACCCCGTGGCAAGGCTGTAGAAGCGGAGCGCGAAGGAAGGCCCAGACCCACCAAAGGGACTGGAACGGGGGCCCAGAGAAGTCCATGATGCCAGCATCAAGACCCCACCAGGTGGGCACTTAGTGACCCCGCCCCCCACATCGCCAGCGTATTCGGACAAAGGCCCCTCAGCCGAGCGGGCCCTGTCCCCCCAATAGTACACCGCCTGGCACACTGACCCTGCAGAACAGGCAGTCAGCATGGCCATAAGCACACAAAAAAGGTTAACCAACGGAAGCAGGCAGCGCACCGGGGAAAAACCAGGCAACAGGCTGTAACCCGAGCCTGGAGCACTGCAGACGAGACAGGCGCCAAAGGAGTCAGCTGAAAACAGCCGCCCCGGCGGAAGGAGCGTATGCTGGCGTTGTTGCATGACCAAGCCTCCATTTAAAAAAAAACCCACCCAGAGGGGTTGAGGCAGAGAAGGCTGACACGATTGGCAGACGTCATGAACGTGCAGGGGCATCCTCAACCGGGTAACCCGGGAGTTGACACTGCTCCAACACACCAGGGAATCAACCACCTTGGTGTTACCCAATGCGGTGGTTGTTCCTATAACCCCTCAAGAAAAAACTCCAAAACACACCTGCGGGTATACACCGGCTATACCGCAGTACAAGTGTTTCAGTTTTCAAAAAAGGGTTAACCCAGGCCTACGGGTCGACGAAACATTACTTCGGACCGGGCCCGGCGATACGGGAAGCACAGGGTCACCAGAGGAGGTCAAAGACCACCCCAACAGGCCCCTCTTCGCCATGCATGAGAGAGGAGCGAAAAGAATGGAGAACCAGCCCCAAGCACACCGTACTTGGTATTCCCAGGCGGTCTCCCAACCAAGTACTAACCAGGACCAACCTGCATAGCGGCCGAGATCTGACGAGATCGAGCGTGTACAAAATGTACCCAACCAGGGTCTCCATAGCGCTTAACCCTGTGACACCCGGACCGACCTGGCATTTTCCCCCTGAAAAAGCCCAAGTCCCTCAGGGTACCAGAACAGCAGATCTGCATCCCCGGCGGACAACGGGTTTAACTGATCCGGACCAGCGTGACCAGAACCAGTCCCGTGCCCTAACCACGCCGACATGCCTACTCCAGGAGAAGGGGCAGATATGCGTGTTGATCTTAAACATGAAAAGAAGGCGCCACCCAGACGTTCGGTGCGAACCGCGCCCGGTGGCCCACCCCCAGGGCGTGAGACCCCTCTACATATGTTCAGATCCATTCCGTCATCATCCCCCAGATATGAACGAGAATCCGTCGACAACCAAAACAGGTCGTCGGAAGAGGAAAAACCTCCATCCCAGTTGCTTTATAAAAACGCCGTTTTAACCTCAAGCAACCAAGGCGTGCCAGTCATTCGCCTGATTACAGAACACCCCGAGTTAGCACTATACGTGCGTCGGGACACAACCACATCAATGAACAGGCTATTTAGACCTGTCATTGAATCCCCAAGGCGCCCAGGGGAACGACAAGAGGGGTGTGATGCTTCCTAACGCCAACTCTTCTTAATAGAAAAGAAGGAAGCACCAACAGTATGTATCCCAGTCTACACAGCCGGGGGTAAAATTTTTTCACATTTTTACATCCCACCACCCTCCCATAGGGAGGAGACGGAAATCCCCAGAGAGACTTCCCACGAGAGCTGTACAGATTGAAAAGAATATATTGCACCTTGAGCCATGTAAAAGTTCGGTTTTAGGGCTCTCCGGGGAGGAGGCACTGAACCCATACACACTCAATAATCGAATTGAATCGAATACACACACAATAGAGTAGGACTCCTTCTTGAGGTTCCACTCACCTTGACAATCTGAGGAGGAGGCTCTGTACTCTGAGGAGGCTCCCTCACATGGAAGGAGAGTCCCAACTCACAGAAGGCCCGAATAGGAGCTTCGTGAGGAGGAGCCCTGACCACCCCCCGAAACAGATCCATCATATGGACCTGAACAGCACACGGAAGTCCTACCAACAGAGACGCGCACAGTGACGTACTCTATGGCGGGGGAATTTCTGCGGTGCACACGCCCAATATTCCAGGACGTGGGACCAGGAAACTCCCTCCCCCCCCCGCCTCACCCTGTAACGTGCCGAACCGCAACGTGACAGGAACCTTGAAGGACAGGTGGGTTCACCCCTGACCAACAGAAAAAAGGGGGAGGAAAGGTTACCAGTTCACCCCTTTACGACCCCACACCCATGATACGATGTAATGACAAAAAGAGTATGACGCCGTCACAGTCAGCCCCATGAAGCATCTAACAGCTTCACACAGCTCATGTGCCAACCTGCTATCTGATTTTTACTAAGGAAAAAACACAGAACAGAGAGGGCCCTCGCAAGAGCCCCGGTACCAGACTTACACATGTGCTTCTGTGGCCAGCCCAACCCAGTTGTAGGTCACACGACACACACAACCCATTATCACCTACAAAAAATGGCAAAAACACTCTACAGAGGAACGCCATTTTTCATAATGAGAGAATACACAATTCTCGATTAGTATCGGCCACAGGCCTTGCTAAGCACACACGAAAAAGTTACCAAACAATCTTTTCTTTAGGAAAATAAAGTTTCTCAAGCGGTTAGCACAACCCCAACAACTAAGCCAAGGGTTACATCGTATCCCTGCCACACAGTGACACAATATAGTGTAACAACATGTCTGAGAGGAGGATGAAGAAGTCCCCAGGGAACCGGGGGGAAACACAACCCTCCTACTTTACCCTTAATACGGCCAGTTAAACAGGTAAACCTGTTAATATGTGAACACACTGTTCATTGTCATTACAGGCTGAGAAAAGAATCATTATTTACTCATATGTCACTAAGCATAGCTTTATAGGTTAGTTTAACCCCCTTAGTTGTGAGTACACGATACATGAACACACAATGTGTCTCAACACAACAAACCAGATCATTTCACATCAGTAACAATAACCCGATTTGCATGGAGACCAGTGACAAGACAATTCACACATAACTCGCGTCGTATCCTAAATGTAGTGCAGCAACACTCGTTTTGGAAAACATCGTTATTTACAAAACATTTAGAAGGGAAAGCAAGAAGAAGTGTTCAAGGTCTGGTCAGGACCTTGCCTACCGGGAGCGCAGATCAAGCGAATTGCAGTCTCTAACATGGCACTGAAGTAAACACAGCCTCCTGTGTTTGACGACACGGGCAGCTCGCTGCTCCAACCCGCCGCTACGGTGCTCCTTGTTGACGCAGTCCTCGCCGGCCTGGCTCCGGGCAGGTTCGACAAACATCCTCTGTCAAAGATGACGTCGTAGTCAAGAGTGTTAAAAACATGTTATAGTCACAGCACGTTCAACAGTGTAGCATTAAGCTAACGGCCGCTCTCGGCCGATAGCAGCAAGCTAACGTTACCTAGCCTATTGACACAACAGGCTTGGTAACACAGCGAGCTAGCGCCGCAGCTAACAGCTGACTGGCTAACACAGTAGGCCACAACTAGCACGCAAGCTAAGCAGCTACCACCTGAACTTGTACACAATGATACAACAAGTCACACTCAGACAGGCCGCCATTCTGAAACCCTCCTCACCTTTTAAGAGAAAAGAGAAACGAGATGTTAACACAGTTTTACAACGGTGATTTTACCAACATCCGGCGGAGCCAGCACAATTCCCATCTGGGCTGTAGCTGACTTGAACATGGATTTTCCGATAACGAACAACCATGCTCACATTTCCTCGTTTAGGGTAAACTCTCATTTGCATATGAGAGACGGGGCCTATACGGTGACAGAGAAGTACCCACGTGTCCAGAGATCCTGGGATCACCAGTTCTACTGGCCGTGGCCCACTAGTTGCTATAATGGGCTTCAAACCAAGGTCCTCCGCCGTCACCTAAGAGGCTGAGCAAAGGACCCTAATCTGGGGCCGGTGTTCGTAAACATTGTCAGCTAACCCCCATAGCACTAACAGACAAGTGGAGCTCGCAAGCAAGACATTACTCACCAACCTGGAACCCACCGCTTCTCACAACAGCGGCGCGTCCTACAGTCCAGCTGTGTCGCTGAAAGGTTTTACCGCAACCAGCCACAGTAAGGAAAACTGCAGTTGGGAGGCATGTAGCGGCGTGCTCCCAATACGAAAACCGGTGGAGGTTTTTAGAATGATCACCATCTTCCAGACACTCCAGTGACGAAGACAATATCACCGTATTTTCTCAAAAATAGTGAGAGAGAAAATAAAGATATGATGTCAACGTATCTCTTGTTTTCCAACTCTTCTCCTACTATCACATCACGTCAAGTGGGGATCTACCGAGGCACTTCCTTGTGGTGAAAGTGAGAAAGGAGGCGAGGGGGTGGCCCCACCCCTGCTTATATAGGTAAGCTGATAGGGGTGTGGTCAGACAAATATTGAGATATAAAGGTACATTGTGGTCTTTTATTCAGTGGGCGTGCACATATGCGAGGATAGTGCATGAGTGACGCCGAGCGGAGCCACTACGATACAGAACCGTCTGTAGTGTGGTAGTGAAAGGTTAACCGTATGTAGTGTGGTAGTGAAAGGTTAACCTTCTGTAGTGTGGTAGTGAAAGGTTAACCGTCTGTAGTGTGGTAGTGAAAGGTTAACCTTCTGTAGTGTGGTAGTGAAAGGTTAACGTTAGGTTATGAATATAACCAAGTTCTGTTAACACTAGTGGACGCTCTGCGTCTCTATTGCATATATCTCGCTTCAGCATATATACACTGAATACATTTCAAAATGTACCTTTAAATGCCAGCATTCATCTGGCCACACCCCCATCCGCTTACCTATATAAGCAGGGGTGGTGCCACACACTCATCTCCTTCCCAACAAATTTCACCACAATGAAAAATCAAGGGCCGCAGCGGCGTCTAGACGCAGAGCGTCCACTAGTGTTAACAGAACTTGGTTATATTCATAACCTAACGTTCTGTATCACTCTAGCTCCCGCTCTGCGTCTCTATTGCATAATAGGAGCTGAGCGGGAGCTAGAAGCTCGACAAATACACCCCGCTGAGGCCCCCCACAGCCATCAGATCAGGGAGGGCCGAGCCCCCCCGACCCACCCTAATGGAGGGCACCCCCCCTATTGGTGGCTTCACGGGAGGGCGACGGACCCGACTGTGCGAAGAGGCACTCAAGCAACTCAACGCACAGGGTGAGCAGAGCGTGGCTTGACCCCACGACTACACACACGCACAACCCGCATGCCACCCGGGAACGAACGGAGGAAACAACCTTGTTACTGCCCCCAGAATCACGGGGTCAAGGGCAAACCCAACCCCGTGGCAAGGCCGTAGCAGCGGAGCGCGAAGGAAGACCCAGACCCACCAAAGGGACTGGACCCCCTGGAACGGGGGCCCGGTGAAGTCCATGATGCCAGCATCAAGACCCCACCAGGTGGGCACTTAGTGACCCCGCCCCCCACATCGCCAGCGTATTCGGACAAAGGCCCCTCACAGAGCGGGCCCTGTCCCCCCAATAGTACACCGCCTGACACACTGACCCTGCATAACAGGCAGTCAGCATGGCCGTAAGCACACAAAAAAGGTTAACCAACGGAAGCAGGCAGCGCACCGGGGAAAAACCAGGCAACAGGCTGTTAACCCTAGCCTGGAGACTGCGGACGAGACAGGCGCCAGAGGGGACAGCTGAACACAGCCGCCCCGGCAGAAAGGGCGTATGCTGGCGTTTGTTGCATGACCAAGCCTCCATTTAAAAACCCCCACCCAGAGGGGTTGAGGCAGAGAAGGCTGACACGATTGGCAGACGTCATGAACGTGCAGGGGCACCCTCAACCGGTGAACCCGGGAGTTGACACTGCTCCAACACACCAGGGAATCAACCACCTTGGTGTTACCCAATGCGGTGGTTGTTCCTATAACCCCTCAAGAAAAAACTCCAAAACACACCTGCGGGTATACACCGGCTATACCGCAGTACAAGTGTTTCAGTTTTCAAAAAAGGGTTAACCCAGGCCTACGGGTCGACGAAACATTACTTCGGACCGGGCCTGGTGATACGGGAAGCACAGGGTCACCAGAGGAGGTCAAAGACCATCCCAACAGGCCCCTCTTCGCCATGCGTGAGAGAGGAGCGAAAAAGAATGGAGAACCCACCCCTAAGCACACCGTACTTGGTATTCCCAGGCGGTCTCCCAACCAAGTACTAACCAGGACCAACCTGTGTAGCGGCCGAGATCTGACGAGATCGAGCGTGTACAGGTTGGCATGGCCGTAAGCCATTACGACAGTGCTGAGTAAAAAACGTACCCAACCAGGGTCTCCATAGTGCTTAACCCTGTGACACCCGGACCAACCTGGCATTTTTCCCCCTGAAAAAAGCCCAAGTCCCTCAGGGTACCAGAACAGCAGATCTGCATCCCCGGCGGACAACGGGTTCAACTGATCCGGACCAGCGTGACCAGAACCAGTCCCGTGCCCTAACCACGCCGACATGCCTACTCCAGGAGAAAGGGCAGATATGCGTGTTGATCTTAACATGAAAAGAAGGCGCCACCCAGACGTTCGGGCGAACCGCGCCCGGTGGCCCACCCCCAGGGCGTGAGACCCCTCTACATATGTTCAGATCCATTCCGTCATCATCCCCCAGACATGAACGAGAATCCGTCGATAACCGGATGTGGTCGTCAGAAGAGGAAAAACCTCCATCCCAGTTGCTTTATAAAAACGCTGTTTTAACCTCAAGCAAACAAGGCGTGCCAGTCAGTCGCCTGTCTACAGCGAGCTAGCACTATGCGTGCGTCGGGACACACCCACATCAATGAACAGGCTATTTAGACCTGTCATTGAATCCCCAAGGCGCCCAGGGGAACGACAAGAGGGGTGTGACACTTCCTAACTCCAACTATTTTTTAATAGAAAAGAAGGAAGCACCAACAGTATGTATCCCAGTCTACACAGCCGGGGGTAAAAAAATTTCACATTTTTACATCCCACCACCCTCCCATAGGAAGGAGACGGGAATCCACAGAGAGACTTCCCACGCGAGCTGTACAGATTGAAAAGAATATATTGCACCTTGAGCCATGTAAAAAATTGGTTTTAGGGCTCTCCGGGGAAGAGGCACTGAACCCATACACACTCAATAATCGAATTGAATCAAATACATACACAATAGAATAGGACACCTTCTAGAGGGTCCACTCACTTTGACAATCTGAGGAGGAGGCTCTGTACTCTGATGGAGGCTCCCTCACATGGAAGGAGGAGTCCGAACTCACAGAAGGCCCGAATAGGCGCTTGGTGAGGAGGAGCCCTGACCACCCCCCCGAAACAGATCCATCACATGGACCTGAACAGCACACGGAAGTCCTACCAACAGAGACGCGCACGGTGACGTACCCTATGGCGGGGGAATTTCTGCGGTGCACACGCCCAATATCCCAGGCCGTGGTACCAGGAAACTCCCCCCCTCCCCCCCCCTCACCCCGTAACATGCCGAACCGCAACGTGACAGGAACCTTGAAGGACAGGGGGTGTACCCCTGACCAACAGAAAAAAGGGGGAGGGGAAAGGTTACCAGTTCACCCCTTTACGACCCCACACCCATGATACGATGTAATGACAAAAAGAGAATATGACACAGTCATAGTCAGCTCTATGAAGCGTTTGACAGCTTCACACAGCGCATGAGCTAACCTGCTATCTGATTTTTACTAAGGAAAAAACACAGAATAGAGAGGGCTCTCTAAGAGCCCCGGTCCAACTCACACATGTGCTTCTGTGGCCAGTCCAACCCAGTTGTAGGTCACATGACACACACAACCCATCATCACCTACAAAAAATGGCAAAAACACTCTACAGAGGAACGCCGTTTTTCATAATGAGAGAATACATAATTCTCGATTAGTATCGGCCACAGGCCTTGCTAAGCACACACGAAAGCGACCAAACAATCTTTTCTTTTAGGAAAATAAAGTTTCTCCAGCAGTCTTAGCACAACCTCAGCAATCAAGCTAAGGGTTACATCGCATCCCTACCACACAAAGACACAATGTAGTGCAACAACATGTCTGATAGGAGGATGAAAAAGTCCCCAGGGAACCGGGGGGAAACACAATCCTCCTACTTTACCCTTAATACGGCCAGTTAAAACAGGAAAACCTGTTAATATGTGAACACACTGTTCATTGTCATCACAGGCTGAGAAAAGAAAAATCTTTACTCATTTGTCACTAAGCATAGCTTCATAGGTTAGTTACCCCTTAGTTGTGAGTACACGGTACATATAACACACATGATGTTTCTCACACAACAACCAGATCATTTTCACATCTGTAACAACAACCCGATTTGCACGGAGAAGCTAATTACCAGCGACAAGACAGTTCACACAAAACTCGCGTCGTATCCTAAATGTATTGCAGCAACACACGTTTTTGGAAAACAGCGTTATTTACAAAACATGTAGAAGGTAAAGCCAGAAGACGCGTATAAGGTCTGGCCAAACCTTTGTCCTACCCGGAGCGTAGATCAGCGAAGTGCAGTCTCAAGGCCCCGTAGAAAACACAGCAGTCCTGTGTTGTTCGAACTGGGCAGCGTCGCCGCACCAACCCGTCGTTACGGTCCCCTTTGTTGACGCAGGCTTTGCCGTCCTGGCCCAGGGCAGGTTCGACGAACATCCTCTGTCAAAGATGACGTCGTAGTCAAGAGTTTTTAAAACATGTTATAATCAAAGCACGTTCAACAGAGTAGCATTAAGCTAACGGCCGCTCCAACCGTCGGTCGCTACTGCCCCTGCCCGCGAGACGCCGAGCGAACGGCGCACGCGACCAGAGGGGAGCTCGCGGCGGCGCGTGAGGAGCCGGAGCTACCCCGCGCTGGGCCTTGGCCGATAGCAGCAAGCTAACGTTTCCTAGTGATCACAGCAAGCTAGCGCCGCAGCTAACAGCTGACTGGCTAACAGTAGGCCCAACATATGTAGGCCACGCAGTGATCACAGCAGGCTAACGCCGCAGCTAACAGCTGACTGGCTAACCGTAAGCTAAGCAGCTATCACCTGAACTTGTACACAATGATATAACACTCACCCAGACAGGCCGCCGTTCTGAAACCCTCCTCACTTTTTAAGAGAAAAGAGAAACAAGATGTCAACACAGCTTTACAACAGTGATTTTACCAACACCCGACGGAGCCAGCACAATACCCAAACTGGCCTGTGTAGCTGACTTGAACATAGATCTTCCGCTATCGAACATCTATGCCCATATCTCCTCGTGAAGGAATACTCTCATTTGGATATGAAAGAAGGGGCTACACGGTGACAGAAGAGATATCCACTCGTCCAGAAAACACAGGGATCACCAGTGTTAATGGTTGCGGCCCACTAGTTAAAACTATAATGGGCTTCAGACCAAGGTCTTCTGTCGCCTAAGAGGCTGAACAAAGGACCCTAGCCTGGGGCCGGTTTTCATAAACATTGTCAATTAGCCCCCATAGCACTAACAGACAAGTGGAGCCTGCCAGCAACAGTACTCACCCAACCTGAAACCCACCGCTTCTCACAACAGCGGCGCGTCCTACAGTTCAGCTGTGCCCTGAAAGGTTTCACCCCAACCAACACAGCAAGGAACTGCAGTTGAGAGGCATGCAGCGGCGTGCTCCCAATACGAAAACCGGTGGAGGATTTTTAGAATGATCATCATCTTCCAGACACTCCAGTACGAAGACAATATCGCCGTATTTTCTCGAAAATAGTGAGAGAGAAAATAAAGATATGATGTCAACGTATCTCCTTGTTCTTCCTTTCCCCGTAAACATTGCTTTTCCAGCCAATATTTTTCTCCATGACCAAGTGGGCATATAGCAACACGTTGCTTGTGATGAAATTTGAGAAGGAGATGAGTGTGTGGCACCACCCCTGCTTATATAGGTAAGCGGATGGGGGTGTGGCCAGATGAATGCTGGCATTTAAAGGTACATTTTGAAATGTATTCAGTGTATATATGCTGAAGCGAGATATATGCAATAGAGACGCAGAGCGGGAGCTAGAGTGATACAGAACCTTCTGTAGTGTGGTAGTGAAAGGTTAACCTTCTGTAGTGAGGTTGTGAAAGGGTTAACCTGTTTGAAGCTGCCCAGCTCACTCAGAACCCAGCCAGAACTCTGACCACGTGTCTTGTGAGTCAGGTAAACAATTTATAAAAAAAACTTTAACCATTTAACTACCACACTACCAAAGGGTTAACCCTTTCACTGCGACAATACAGAACGTTAACCCTTTCACTGCCACATGCCAAAGGGTTAACCCTTTCACAGCCACACTACAGAAGGTTAACCCTTTTCACTACCACACTACAGACGGTTAACTGTGACTTTCACTCCAGTATTGGTTTTGGTATTTCATTATTATGCTTTTTCATATTTCCAGCTGGTAATTTATTGCCCACTTTGGGTTTGCCATGGAACCAAATAACTAACTTGTCTCTCTCACTGTACCTAATCTATTGTCTGTATTAATTACTTTGCTTTTCTCAAGAAAATTTTTAGTCTGTGAGATCAGCCTGTTTTGGGATCAGCTTCAAGGACTTTCGATACAGGGAGAATTTACCCGGCAAACAGGCAACATTAGACAGATGTACAACGATGTCCTGAGCTTAAAGGGATAGTTAGGAGAGTTTGGACATTAAGTTGTATGAAATACTTGCCAGTCGTGTCTCTTCGCTTAATGACCGGAGTCAGAGGCAGGAGGGAGGTCAAGAAACCCTGACAGTTTTATTCCACAACATGCTAAAGGCTTTTATTCCACACCACAACATGCTAAAGGCTTTTATTCCACACCACAACATGCTAAAGGCTTTTATTCCACACCACAACATGCTAAAGTGTGAGGTTTCTGTCCTTGCTCTCTCACTCGTTCTGTTCCTTTAACCACCTCGCTCTGTTTTCATTTGTTTTTTTCTGTTAATTATTTCAATTCCCTCATTCACACGCTTCTCCCCAGTGACCTCATCAGAGACGTCGCTGATTGGTTCTCTCAGGTCCGCACGCTTTTCAATCACTTTCCCCAGCTGTCACTGCTTGTCAATCAATCAATCCCTTATTATTTATACCCCGTTTCCCCACTCTAAGTTTGTTGGATCATCTTGATTTTTCTCTGGTTGCATTCTCCGTTTTGCTACTGCTGCTGCCTTTGCTCTCTGTGCTATCTCCAGGATTTTTCCAAGAAGCCTTCCTCTTGGACACCTGTTCCCGTGGCGCGCGCTCGCTCCGCTGTTGTTCCAGCACCATTACGCATTACGTCTGGGTGAGTTTTTATTGACTGTCTTGATCTATTCCGTTTTTCGTGTGTTACTATTACACTGAAGATTACCACCTTTTTGTCAGACAGTCACTCACCCAGCGTTCCCTTTTGTTTGTTCCCTCTGGGATAATATTTTTGGGACTTTTCATCTCCCTCTGTGTGTTGCTCACACCGAAGATATTATTCACATTTGGATTGTTTTTGGACTTCACTACTGTGTGTATATTACACGAAGATATTCACTTGGGACTGTGTTTGGAATTTTGCTCACTGTGTGTTTTACACGAAGAGATTCACTTGGGATTTGTTTGGAATTGTGCTCTCTATGTATAATTACACGAAGATTAGTTCACCCTGTTCTCCTGCTCGTTCAACCTGCACTGTTGTTGACTCGTTCCCTCTCTCCCTCTCTCGGTCTCGCAACACATCGGAGATTCTGCCGAGAGAATTCTGCAGAGCGGTTCTGACGTCAACATCTGCTATTCCCAGACTACCACCACGGGAGAGGCTGCAGAGCAGCAGAACTTTTGCCCCCTGGCCTATGTACCTGTCTTGTTGACTTGCCTATCCTGTACTCTTTATATTTAGTATTCAAATAAACAAGCCCTTGTATTTGGCAACTCTGAATTCCTACTCTCTTGTGTCGTGCGTTTGGGGTCGGTGTCAAACCATAACATTACGATCCAACCAAAATGACGACCCCAGCCGACACAGAGAGGGTCAGAACCGCACTTGCAAATCAAGTCGAGTTGACCAGGGATCACAGTCTCCAATTAGAGCGGGCTGCGGCTGCGGTGCAGAATCTCAGGGATCTGGTCCTGCCTATGCAGGGTTCAATGGCCGCTATGGCGGGACAACAGTCCGACATTCTCGCTCAGCTTCACTCGCTGGGCGACACCGTTAATACCTTTCATCTCTCACACCCTTCAGGAGCATTCCCCGCAGCCCCAGCAGATCTCGCATCTCGGGAACCCCGTCTCTCCGTCCCACGGCTGTTCGACGGTAATCCAGAGGAGTGTGCCACATTCATCATGCAATGTGAGTTGGTTTTCCGTCATCAACCAAGCCGTTTTTCTGCTCGTGGGTCCCAAGTGGCTTATATAACGAACTTACTTTCAGGCCATGCTGCCCAGTGGGTCACTTCCTCCTGGGCAATGGAAGCAGATTTTTTGTTTTCCTATCCAGACTTCGTGGCGGAGCTCCGCAGAGTGTTCCACCATCCAGCCCGAGGTCTGGACCCTGGAGCCCGGTTGGGGACCTTCCGACAGGGGAGCGGCAGGGTGACGGACTATGTCATGGAGTTTCGACTGGCGGCGGTGGAGAGTGGATGGAACGAACCTGCTCTTCGCCTAACCTTCTTGAGGGGGCTCAGTGACGCAGTCCAGGACCAGCTCGCTACCCGGGAGTTGCCCGACTCCCTCGAGGATCTGTTTAGCCTCGTCATCCGTATTGACGGACGCCTCCTGGAGAGAAGGCGCGAGAGGACCCGACTGTTACCTCCTGAAGCACCCCGGACTCCTGGACGCCCCGTCCCCAACACTACTGGTGGTAACAGGCTTCCCCGTTCGGTTCGCGAGGAGGAACCCATGCAGCTGGGACGCTCTCATCTGAGCCAGGCGGAGCGTGAGGCAAGGCTCAGGTCCGGTCTCTGCCTCTACTGCGGAGGTGCGGGACACCGTATCGCCGACTGCCCCACCCGGCCAAAAGATCAGGCTCACCGAGACCCCGGGAGATCCTGGTGAGCCGTTTTTCCCATTCCCACCGCCGCGCACCACCTGACCATCTGATGAGCGTCACCCTGGCCTGGGGGGACCAACGTGCCACGGTGGAGGCCCTCATCGACTCTGGGGCAGACGAGAATTTCCTCGACTTCGAGTTTGCCACCCGAGCCAACATACCTCTTGAGGACCTTGTGAGGCCCTTGGAGATCTTTTCGTTGGACCAACACCGCCTGGCCGACATCTCTCAACGCACCGGCCCAGTCGTGCTGACCATCGCTGGGAACCACGTCGAGAGAATCCAGTTCCTCATTACCCAATCCCCCCTTGTCCCGGTGGTCCTGGGTAGGCCCTGGCTCGCGCTGCACGAGCCCCACATCGCCTGGTCCTCCGGTACCATCAGGGGCTGGAGCTCCTCCTGTCACGCCCGCTGTCTGCAGGCGGCGTCCTGTCCCCCGCCCCGGAGGCCCGCTGGTGAGTTGCCCCCGGACCCCTCGTCCATACCTCCCGAGTACCACGACCTCATGGAGGTATTCAGTAAGACCAGGGCTCAGGCCCTTCCACCTCACCGCCCCTATGACTGCGCCATCGACCTCCGCCAAGGGGCTCCCCTTCCCGGCAGCCGCCTCTACAGTCTGACTGTCCCGGAGAAGAAGGCGATGGATCTCTAGATCTCTGAGTCATTGGAAGCAGGACTCATTCGGCCTTCCTCCTCCCCGGTGGCGGCCGGGTTCTTCTTTGTTGGTAAGAAGGATGGGGACCTGCGACCCTGCATCGACTATCGTCAGCTCAACGAGATCACCATCAAGAACAAATACCCCCTACCTCTCATGAGCTCCACCTTCGAGCCACTGACCCAGGCCTCGTTCTTCACCAAGCTGGACCTCCGAAGTGCCTACCATCTTGTCCGTATCCGTGAGGGCGATGAATGGAAGACCGCCTTCAAGACCCCCAGGGGCCACTACGAGTACCTTGTAATGCCGTTCGGCCTCACCAACGCCCCGGCGGTATTCCAGGCACTCATGAACGACGTCCTGCATGACATGCTGGAGGTGTTCGTGGTGGTGTACCTGGACGACATTCTCATATTTTCCAGGACCCTCGAGGAACACATCCTGCATGTCCACCGTGTGCTGGAGCGCCTCCTCCACAATCGGCTCTTCGTCAAGGCGGAGAAGTGCCGTTTTCACTCCAACTCCGTTGACTACCTGGGCTTCATCGTTGAGAAGGGCTTGACCCGAGCGGATCCTCGCAAGATCCAGGCTGTGGAGGATTGGCCAGAACCCACCACTCGGAAGGAGTTACAGAGTTTCCTCGGGTTCGCCAACTTCTACCGAAGGTTCATCCGGAACTACAGTCAAGTGGCGGAGCCACTTACCAAGCTAACCTCCCCCGCTCTGCCGTTCGACTGGTCCCCAGCGGCATGCACTGCGTTCCGCTCCCTCAAGAGAAGGTTCACTTCTGCCCCTATCCTGCTCCACCCTGACCCCAAGAGACAGTTCATCGTGGAGGTGGACGCCTCGGATTCTGGCCTGGACGCTGTCCTATCCCAGCGATCTCTTTCAGACCAGAAGGTGCATCCTTGCGCCTTCTACTCGCGTCGCTTCCTCCCCGCCGAGAGGAACTACGACACCGGCAATCGGGAGCTGCTGGCGGTCGTGGCTGCGCTGGAAGAGTGGCGTCATTGGCTAGAGGGTGCCGAGGAGCCTTTTACCATCTGGACGGACCACAAGAACCTGACGTTCATCCGCGCTTCCAGGCGCCTCAACGGTCGGCAGGCGAGATGGGCCAGTTTCCTCAGCCGGTTCGACTTCTCGCTGACCTTCCGCCCCGGTTCCCGCAACACGAAGGCCGACTCCCTGTCCCGGATGCACTCCAAGGGGGCTCCACCCTCTGAGGACCCTTCTCCCATCCTCCCGGAGGCCCGAGTGGTTGGAGCCATCACCTTGGGCATCGAGGGTGTGGTGAGGCGTGCCCTACGCTTCCAACGTGCTCCAAGCAACGTCCCTAGGAGTCGTCTCTTCGTCCCCGACTCTGTCCGGTCCCAGGTACTGCTGTGGGGCCATACCAGCCGGTTCGCCTGCCACCCTGGCGTCCATCGCACGTTCTCCTTCCTGGCTCGTCGTTTCTGGTGGCCCACCATGCGGAACGACGTCAAGGAGTTCGTATTGGCCTGCGCGGTCTGTGCCCGCAGCAAGGCCTCTCACCAGGCACCCTCCGGGCTCTTGCAGCCACTTCCCATTCCGAGCCGTCCGTGGTCACATGTGGCGCTCGACTTCGTCACTGGTCTGCCCTCCTCCCAGGGGAACACCTGCCTTCTGACCGTGGTGGATCGATTCAGCAAGGGGGTCCACCTCGTGGCCCTCTCCAAGCTTCCCTCGGCGGCCGAGACGGCGGACCTCCTGACGCACCACGTGTTCCGCCTTCATGGCTTTCCCCAGGACATCGTCTCTGACCGGGGGCCCCAGTTCACCTCCCAGGTATGGCGGGCCTTTTGCAAGGGATTGGGGGCAACGGTCAGTCTCTCCTCTGGTTATCATCCCCAGACTAACGGGCAGACGGAGAGGATGAACCAGAGCGTAGAGTCTGCTCTTCGGTGTGTGGCAGCCGAGAGACCAGCATCCTGGAGCCGTTTCCTTCCCTGGGTTGAATACTCCATCAATTCAATGGTCAGTTCCGCCACCGGCCTCTCCCCTTTTGAGGTCTCCCTGGGCTACCAGCCCCCTCTTTTCCCCGCACAGGAGACGGAAGTGGCAGTTCCCTCCGTGCAGGTCCACCTCGACCGCTGCCGACGAGTTTGGGAGATCACCAGGACCGCGCTGCTCCGGACATCTGAGCGCGCCTGTCATGGTGCCGACCGGCGCCGGATTCCTGCGCCGACTTACCGCCCTGGGCAGAGGGTGTGGCTCTCCGCGAAGGACCTCCCGCTACGGTCCTCGGCCAAGAAGCTCAACCCCCGTTTCGTCGGGCCTTTCGAGGTCCTGAAGGTACTCAGTCCGGCGGCCCTGCGCCTGAAGCTTCCTGCATCCATGCACATCCACCCCGTGTTCCATGTCTCCCGGGTTAAGCCCGTCTCCCTCAGTCCCCTTATGCCTCCAGCTCCTGATCCGCCGCCTCCCGTGTTGGTGGATGGTCACCCCCAGTGGCAGGTCCGCCGGTTGATGGG
>NC_140165.1:259971083-260003583 GCF_963971535.1 Notolepis coatsorum | reverse complement strand
AACAGCAGATCTGCATCCCCGGCGGACAACGGGTTCAACTGATCCGGACCAGCGCGACCAGAACCAGTCCCGTGCCCTAACCACGCTGACATGCCAACTCCAGGAGAAGGGGCAGATATGCGTGTTGATCTCAAACATAAAAAGAAGGCGCCACTCAGACATTTCGGTGCGAACCGCGCCCGGCGGCCCACCCCCAGGGCGTGAGACCCTTCCACATATGTTCAGATCCATTCCGTTATCATCCCCTGATATGAACGAGAACCCGTCGACAACCACACAGGGCGTCGGAAGAGGAAAAACCCCCATCCCAATTGCTCTATAAAAACGCTGTTTTAACCCCAAGCAATCAAGGCGCGCCAGTCAGTTACCTAATGTCCAACAGAACATCCTGAGCTAGCCCTATGTGTGCGTTGGGCATATCCACATCAATAATAGGCTATTTAGACCATCTTATTGAATCCCCAAGACGCCCAGGGGAATGACAAGAGGGCGGGATGCAACCAACTCCATGAATGAATGAATGAAAACTTTAACCAACAGATTGCAGAAAGGGTACAACATAGTACGGCTCAATACACACAATCGGTAAGGGGAGGCAGACCTGAGAAAGACGTTAGTCTTGTTTCCATCAGGGGCCCCCATTTCCAATTCATATAGACACATCCAACTCTTTATAATAATAAAGAAGAAGCATCACCCGTATGAACCCAACTGCACAGCTGGGAGTAAAAAACCCGTTTTCACATGATTTTACATCCAGTCACTCTTTTTAATCAGAGAGTAAAGACTAGATCCTGCCAGAAACCTTCCCACACGAGTTGTAGTCATGAGAAAGACATGCCAACTGTGAGTCACGTGACCAACTGACTCAAGTTACACATAAATCGAGCGCAGCAGACCCGTGAGCCCTACGCTCTAACTCGACACCTTAAGACACCGTAACTCATGGAAGGCGTCGCCATAGCAACACCGCTATGACGGGGGAAACTCTGCCGGCTCCTCTTTGTAATAGGAGTTGGCAGGATAACCCTCCCCCCCCCCCCCCCCCCTGCCAAGACGTCTCACCGGCTCGGCCCTGACTGGCTCAGCAGAAGAGATAAAAATCTCCTAAACCAATCAAGTGGGAAGGAGGGGTTTATTCGACACCCCCTCACAAAAAACCCTTCGTTCCCTACACACAAAAAACAACCGTAGCCATTTTGAAAACCTCCGGTAGAATGCTAATGTATAGCGTAAGCTAATACAATGCCCGCTACCCACAAAATGTGAACAGGATTTACAACAAAAACAAGTCGTATGTGTGTGAATCCTACACCCGTTGTCGTACATAGCAAAAACGCTGACCGAGAGTAACGGCTAGGCCGTGGAACGTGTGTGTACGAGTATTACTGCAACTAACAACACAGCATTGTGAGACACATATACTTAGTTCAAGCAATGGAATAACACCAGTTTCTACCTGCATGTGGAGCGTCAGGCTAATAGAACCCCCTATGACTGAGTGTATGTTGCAGACCTTGCTTAATCTCGTAACACAACACGACTCATCTCACAACGTAAAAGTGCAGATTCATATTTACACAACCCCACCATATGATTTGTTGAAAAAACACACAGTTTGTTTGGCCAAAAAACATAGTCCCCCTTATGTCGGGGAACTTTTTATTATCACAAGTTTTTTAAGGCACAAAATCATAGAGGGGCCGGGGAGGGTGTAAAGGAGAGGGGACACAGAGGGGAAAAGTCACTCTCAGCGGCGTCTGCCACCTCGCGCCGCTCGAGTCTTGCCACCCCGAGGAGCCCCGGAGGGACGGTAGGTTACTGTCTGCTGGTCTCGACGTTCCCTACCGTCTCCTCCGGTCGTGGATGGGCCGGCGGTAGCAGAAGCGCCGTCTCTTCTCCTGGCCTTCTTGGAGGGGCCAGCAGCGGCGGCGGAGGCAGTGGTACAGCTGTGGGGCCGGCTCAGGGTTCCAATCCATGACAGAGTGGATTAGCTGCTGGGCAGCCCCTTCTCCATCAATGAGAAGGATCGGACATCACTCATGGCTAGGGTAGCCAGGGTGCTCAAGGCCTCCCTCGTTCTGTTCGCTGGGTCCAAACATGGTCGGTTCATTCTGTTAGGGATTGTGTTGGTAGAGGACCCAAGCGCAAACAGAGACGAGGGAGAGGTAGATGTAAATTGTCAAAGTGAGCACTGCTCCTTTAATTCGAACACTTCGAGCCAGGGGTGAAGTGTAACAAAAATAATCCAAAGGCAGCAGTAAAACAAAACAATGGAATAGCTCAGCTTAAAACTGGCAGAGGGCAAAATACAAAACAAAGAATAATCTCATAAAGAGAGCAAGTCCAAAAGCACAACACAAATTCAAAACAACTGACTACAAAATAAAACCCTAACAAACAAGACGAACTTTACGCGAAAACAAAGAATGGTGGAACAAACAATTGACACTGGGAAACTTACTATGAACACAGGAGAACAGCACATGAACAAGGACGTGGATATCTAACATGGAACCGAAACAATGAACCGACAACAAGAGTAAGGAACACACACCAGATATAGGGGAAACAATTAACACTAGAGAGACAGCAGGGCCCCGTTCCCCGTACCTGGTTCAACTAAGTCGATCAAGATGTCATTATCCAGATTCAGTTAACCCGATGTTTGAAGCCGGGATTTTCCTGTTCCTCGAAGGTGGATTCAGTCTCGTTAACTCAAGCCAGACTTGAGACCCAGGATAAGTGCGCGTGCACGCCTCAGCCGAGAAGGCAGCAAGTGTCGAGAGCAGAGATCCTGATTCTCTAGCGGCATTGATTGATTAATTGATTTAAAACTTTAGTAACATATTGCAGTACGGCTCAATCGCCTCGCCGACAAGTTAAATGCGTTATCTATAGGCTAATTTTAAGTCCCTCATTACCTCAATCAATCAGATTATATTTCTTTAAACTTGCCTGCTGGATTGAATAATCAAATGAGATCTTGCTAGCGAAAATAATTAGTTAAACTGTTATACAGGATAACGACACGGCTCTCTTCCCATTGATTGATGTATAGTCGATCTTTTACATAAGTCCACTGTGGTGTAACGGGTTCTTCTTTTGACTTTCACGCAGACGACCGGGGTTCGAAACCCAGTCTTCCCCTTCTTTTTGCGATGTAGGAATAATTCAATTTGGTGCACGTTGAGAGCTATATAAAGAATGACATCCTCAATGCATGTAGATTTATAATATTTTAACTCAAAACTAGGCTACTTTGGCGTATAATCATTAATATTATATTCCAAAAATTATATTGGAAACACGGGGTTTCAAACACTGGTCGCTGGGTTGGCAGGTTTGAGCACTACCGCTGCGCCACTGTGCCAGATGGGATAAATTCATTGTTTATACATTAATGAACGAGAGACCCGTGTTTAGAATATCCTTTGTTTTGAATGAAGTTTTATCTCTTTATCCTCATTCATTAATGTGACGTCAACGACTCATTCAATTTCTCAAATCCGTCAAACAGCGCATCTCATCAGACATCTTAATCCCAGTTACAATTAAAATAACCACATAATGTGTACATCGCACCGAGCGAGCGCCACGGTATATATAACGTGCATTATTTAGGACAAAGTGAATTTAGTATCAGCATTTTGGGTCTATTTTACATTTCAAAAGCCCCCTCTGGAAGAATGGAGCACAAAAACGTAATTCAGAATGGTATAATGCAGATCGTAGACTGTGGGAATAATTTCAGGAAACGGGCTGTCACTTCTTTGCGGGGGCGTGGCGATGGTTCAGGCTAACTTGAACTTGAACTCTGCTTTCGACCAGGCTCAAACTTTTGGATCTGTTGTCATGGTGATTTGGACAATCCAGGTACGGGGAGCCGGAAAGTCCGGCTTAAGTCAGACTTAACCGAAAGTTATCCGGCTAACTCAGTTATCCAGGTACGGGGAACGGGGCCCAGGGCAATTAGCAAAACGAGACACACATGAGGGAAAGGCAGAACTAACACACAGGGCTACAGGAAAACACAAGACCAAACACACTGGGGAAATAAACAGGGAAGCATACAAGGAACTAATAAATAACAATTAACAAGGGAACAAGAGACAATGTAGCAGGAGAAGGGCACAGAGAGACATGTAGACATTAAACATAAACCAGTGCACCAGGAGGGGTAGTGACAACAAAGAGCCAGGGGCTGGGAAAAGTCTGTGCAAAGGTGGGGGCTGTTGAGGAGGATGGAAAGGGGAGAAAGGTCCAGGGACAGGTGGACCCTCACAAACCTTCTGTAGTGTGGTAGTGAAAGGTTAACCTTCTGTAGTGTGGTAGTTAAAGGGTTAACCTTCTGTAGTGTGGTAATTAAAGGGTTGTGAAGGGGTTAACCCTTTGTCGGGTGGCAGTGAAAGGGTTAACCTTAGGTATTGTCGCAGTGAAAGGCAGGGGTGCAGTGGTCATGCCACGCTGTACCACGCCGTTCCACCACTTTTCTGAGCAGAAGTACGCGGACGGATGTGCACACGCACGCACTCAAAAATGCGTTGATAACTTTAACTAACGGATTACTCTTCCAATCTTAATAACGCTGTTACCGTTACTGCCAAAAAATGCGGCACGTTACTATGATTGAAGCAGTTTTTTTCATCAGACCAACTAGATCTCTGAGCTGAGAGGCAATACTTTTTTTCCTTCCTTGGTTAGTGGGCAGCGCGCAAGACAAGCGCATACATGCTGACGATTGGCTGAGGTTGAGTACAATTTCATGGTAAGCCAATCAGAGGTAGAGTTGGGCGGGTGTTCGAAAGCATGCATAGTTGGACACACAACGAAAACACAAGCGAGTCAGTCAACGAGAGGCCGCGGTCCGCGGGTCCGTGTACATTTTGATAGTTTGTTTGGCAAGGCCAAATAATCCAAAAGGAATCCAACGAACAACACAAGTGAGCCAGTCAATGAGAGACGGGTCCATGAGCGTTTTTTGTTCGCACTTGTGTCTGTTGTGTTGTAGCGCAGGGCACTACAGTAGTGGAGGCTCTACAGCCTTATCAACATAGTGCTGCACTTCCTGGTTTAATAACACAGTCTTCAGGTGCTCAGAGAGAGAGAGAGAACTAGAGAGATACAGAAATAGAGTGAGAGACACACACAACACATCTGTTTTTTGTTTTATTTGCACTACAAAGAGTGTATATCTGTATGTCTTAAATGTCATGATATATATATATCTATATGTTGTGTATGTCATAAATGTCATTATGAATTGAAAATGGGGGACCCTGATGTAAACAAGACGAAATTCTTTCTCTGGTCTGCATACCCTTAACAATTGTGTGTATTGAGCTGTACTGTACTGTACCCATTCTGCAATCTGTTAATAAAAATGTTCAATCAATCAATCAGTATATATTTGTTATTTATTTTTGGTATAGTGCTTAACACATTCGGGGCCACTGGGATGAGTCTAATAAATCTCTAGAAGAGGACCAGCAAATGTAAACCGACGTGGGGCTGTTTGTAGAGCTAAATCTATACTTTATAGTATTGCTATCTGTCCATTCTCATTGTCAATTGAGTCCATAAACCGTCCCTTCAAAATGGCTTAAAGAAAAAAAAAGTCATCAATACGTTCTCATTTTATAGCGCCGTGAATATAAGCGTTATACGGCATTTGGTCTAGTATATTTCCTGGAAGGCTAGATAAAGGGCTAATAGCTACTAACGTTATATCCAATGGCATTTCCGTTATACAGATGCTACAGTTAAAACTCAAACTGCATATGATCGGCACGATCCTCAAGCATGTATGCATGAAAGGGGGGGAGGGGCGGGGGGGGGCGGGGGACGTTGTTTCTTATTATTGATTACCAATAACCGCGTTCGTCTAAGTAGCCACATAAGCCGATCGCCTGGATGGCTATCAAAACAATGCCCGATCGGGTTGTACTTTACGTGAAAAAGATCTTACCATGAGCCGGTTGGATCCCCCCCCGAGCATTTCCCCGTTATCGATCGCCATCTGGTAGATCGATATGTCCATTGGCTGATGATAAATCCCCTTATTGCATAGTGAAATCCGCAATCCAAAACGTATCCTGTGCAACAGACAATAGCTATCGCTTCAGATGAGTAGAAAACTACATTAGAGATCCAAAAAGAAAAAAGACAACTTCTGCCACAGGGAACACTCTATTATCACGATAGCGCCCCTAAGAGGATCTGGCCGGTATTGCACTTTGGTGAATTCAAAGAGTAGGGTACATCTGCAGTGCAGCTCGGCGACCTTGAATAGGTTATTAAAATGGAATAAAAGCCAAAACAACTTGCCACGGATATGTCCGTGCTTCTGTCCACAACGGGTGGAATCGAAACACGTATATATCCGTTGTGCGTCCCCATTGTGTTAACAAGCATAGTTTAATGTTGCCCAGTTGTAGCCTGTTGAGGGGCAATACATATCAAAAGTTCCAAAACATCTATTGTGTTTGTATTTGTATGATCCACTATATAAACATAGTAATTATAACATACATGGCATTTGATTGGAGGCTAGTCTCACTTTGTCCCACAGCAACATTACAATAGTTTAGATTTGTGTACGTTGTTTATGTTAAAAATGTACTTGAAAGTAACGCAATAGTTACGTTCTGAAGTAACTGGTTACTTTTATAATTTGTAACTGAGTAAGTAATTTAGTTACTTTTTGGAAGAAGTAACTAGTAACTGTAACTAGTTACTTTTTTTAAATAACTTGCCCAACACTGCCTATCACCTAGTCTTTGCATAACAATAGCATAACAAATAACGAGAAGAGCAAAACCAACATACAAGCCCTGTACCAATTGGTGGGGGTTTGCTTGAGCTGTGGAACCTCTCACTACTATGTGACAAATGGTCCCGACTGGAAGGATGAGACATTTCTTAAGTTGTGCTTCAGAAGGAAACTGTCCTTCTGTAAACTGTAAGTTACATTGTTAATTTAGTTTGTATTTACTTTTCTAGTTTAAGTTAATTCAATTAAAGAAATTGTAACTACAATATTGTATCTACAATTACATTTAAAACATTGTTTGTTTTTCAACCATATCTGTTGACAATATAATTTCTTTATATATTGAAGGCTACATCCTGCTACCTTTTTCAGCTTCTCTATTTCAAGGCAATATTTACAAAAACTAAACTAAAGTTAGTAATTTCCTATACAAACATGTTTCTATTTATGCATAATAATCATCTGTTCTGTGCGCACACGTGTGTGCGCATGCACGCGCGTGCACGTGGCGTCATTAAAACACCGTCCAACCACTTCTGAAATTACTACTGCACCCCTGGTGAAAGGGTTAACCCTTTGGTAGTGAAAGGGTTAATCCGCACTCCATGCAGTTCCTCGTCGAGCTGCCTGGAGAGATGACTTTGATGCTTCTCCCCCCACATGTTTTGAAGCACGTTCTAGATTAATGCACAGGCATGAGTGTTTTTTATTTTTACGTTATGTTTTATTACCCCCAAAACAATATACTGTACCTATACGTTGTAACCCTTTTAATGCCCTAGGGTCCAAGGAGGTCTTAATGCCCTAGGGTCCAAGCAGGTCTTAATGCCCTAGGGTCCAAGGAGGTCTTAATGCCCTAGGGTCCAAGGAGGTCTTAATGCCCTAGGGTCCAAGGTGGTCTTAATGCCCTAGGGTCCAAGGTGGTCTTAATGCCCTAGGGTCCAAGGTGGTCTTAATGCCCTAGGGTCCAAGGTGGTCTTAATGCCATAGGGTCCAAGGTGGTCTTAATGCCATAGGGTCCAAGGTGGTCTTAATGCCCTAGGGTCCAAGGTGGTCTTAATGCCATAGGGTCCAAGGTGGTCTTAACCCTAATTTATGCAAATGACATGTCGTCAGCTTGTGACTGCAACTTGTTCCTGTTTGCGGACGACTCAGCCCTGCTGGTCTCTGACAAGAACAAGTTACAGGTTTAAAAAACCCTCAGCTCAGAACTAGGCAAAATCTGCATATGGCTCGCTGATAACAAACTATCATTACACATGGGCAAACAGAGTCCATTCTCTTTGGTTCAAATAACAAACTCAGCAAGACCGACAGCTTCTCAGTTACAGTGGGTGACAATATTGTCACAAGGAAAGATGACATTACCTACCTGGGTTCCATCCTAGAGGCTAATCTCTCCTGTGACAAAATGGCATCCAATGTAATAAAAAAAGTCAACCAACGAACTCGATTCTTGTACTGGATCACCTCTCTGGTAAACAAGAACACCCTGAAGACTCTGGCAGGAGCACTCATTCAAGGGTACTACGACTATGCTTGCACCTCATGGTACCAAAGCACCTCAAAGGCGCTAAAAACAAAATTCTCAAAACAAACTGGTCAGACTACTGCTTGACCTTACTCCTAGAACCCACCTCACCCCTGCCCACTTTGACAACCTAGGATGGCTTAGAGTAGACGACAGAGTACAGCAACTTGCAATGGGCCTGGTCTACAAGATATACTACACGACCAAGGTACCCATGTACATGTCAAAATACTTCCCAAAGGTCAGTGAATACCACGATCACAACACCAGAGGGAGCTCCACAAATCATGTTAAACCCAGATTCGGCTCAAACAATGGACTAAACACGTTTCGCAATTATGCCACATCAATGTGGAACGCCCTACCCAAAGCTGTAAAGGAATGTGAATCACTACCCACTTTCAAAACCACTCTCAAGGGACACCTACGGGAGACTGCAATTCGAAACTGGCCCCTGTAAATATCCTAAACCAACCCCCTCCAATGTACAGTAATTTACCTAGTATGGTTTTGTCAATATTCCAATGTACAATTTTGCTTGTTTGTACAGTGCCCCCCCCCCCCCCCCCAATGTACAGTTTTGCTTGTTTATACAGTGTTTCTCCCCCCCCCCCCCCCCCCCAACCACCTCTAATGTAAATTACCCAGTATGGTTGTTAATATCCCAATGTACCCAACCCCCCCCCCACACAACCCCACCCAACCTCCTCCAATGTACAGTTTCTACGTCAAATGTATATACTCCCTTTTCTTGACTCTTTTTGTATCACAAACAGTACTGTATTTGCAAATCTGGTATGTCATAAATGTCTAGATGTAGCAGTACTGTATATCTGTATGTCATGTATGTCATATATGTCCTGATTAATTGAAAATGGGGGACCCTGATGTAAACAAGACGAAAGTCTTTCTCTGGTCTGCATCCCCTTAACAATTGTGTGTATTGAGCTGTACTGTATTGTACCCATTCTGCAATCTGTTAATAAAGTTTTCAATCAATCAATCAATCAAACCCTTTCACTACCACACTACATATATGGTTAACCGTGTGTAGTGTTGTAGTGAAAGGTTAACATTCTGTCATGTGGTAGTGAAAGGGTTAGTAGTATGGTAGTGAAAGGGTTAATGCCCTAGGGTCCGTGGCGGTGTTAATGCGGCCCTGTACCACGAGTAAAGTAATGGTTTTGTGTTTCTCTGTGAAGGTGGTGCCAGGACTCACACCACACTGTGCCAAATAAAACAGATCATTTCAGCAGAATAAAGACTCAACAGTCAACAGCCTCAGGCCTTATATAGACACCTGTCTGCCTGCCAACTCAAAACAACAGAGAGAGAGAGAGAGAGAGAGAGAGAGAGAGAGAGAGAGAGAGAGAGAGAGAGAGAGAGAGAGAGAGAGAGAGAGAGAGAGAGAGAGAGAGAGAGAGAGAGAGAGAGAGAGAGAGAGAGAGAGCGAGGGAGAGAGAGAGAGAGAGAGGGAGAGAGAGACACACACATTGGGGTATAGTAGAGCAGCAGAGGAATAGTGAGAAGGAGAATAGAGGAGAAGGAGGAAAGAGGAGCAGGAAAAAGGAGGAGGGGACGGGGCAGGACAGAGGAGGAGGACAGAGGAAGAGGGGGAGGAGACAGAAGGGGAGTGTGTGTGTGTGTGTGTGTGTGTGTGTGTGTGTGTGTGTGTGTGTGTGTGTGTGTGTGTGTGTGTGTGTGTGTGTGTGTGTGTGTGTGTGTGTGTGTGAATGAGTCAGGGCATGTGTCAGCTTGCTGTGATAAATCAAAGACCTTATCTCAGGAACACATTATGTAGGCATTTCCCCTGAGGCGTTATGATGGATCTACACTGCATCTCTGGGCAAGACCCCGCCCCCGTAATGTGTGATTGGCTGAGACGCTCGCCACTCTGGTCTCCCTCTCTCTCTATGGGAGCTAGAGGCTAATGTTATGCTAGCCAGCCTTATTGTCTGGTCTCTCTCTCTCTACTGGAGCTAGAGGCTAACGTTATGCTAGCCAGCCTTATTGTCTGGTCTCTCTCTCTACTGGAGCTAGAGGCTAACGTTATGCTAGCCAGCCTTATTGTCTGGTCTCTCTCTCTACAGGAGCTAGAGGCTAACGTTATGCTAGCCAGCCTTATTGTCTGGTCTCTCTCTCTCTACTGCAGCTAGAGGCTAACGTTATGCTAGCCAGCCTTATTGTCTGGTCTCTCTCTCTCTACTGCAGCTAGAGGCTAACGTTATGCTAGCCAGCCTTATTGTCTGGTCTCTCTCTCTACTGGAGCTAGAGGCTAACGTTATGCTAGCCAGCCTTATTGTCTGGTCTCTCTCTCTAATGGAGCTAGAGGCTAACGTTATGCTAGCCAGCCTTATTGTCTGGTCTCTCTCTCTACTGGAGCTAGAGGCTAACGTTATGCTAGCCAGCCTTATTGTCTGGTCTCTCTCTCTAATGGAGCTAGAGGCTAACGTTATGCTAGCCAGCCTTATTGTCTGGTCTCTCTCTCTCTACAGGAGCTAGAGGCTAACATTATGCTAGCCAGCCTTATTGTCTGGTCTCTCTCTCTCTACAGGAGCTAGAGGCTAACGTTATGCTAGCCACAGTTATTGTCTGGTCTCTCTCTCTATGGGAGCTAGAGGCTTAAGGTTATGCTAGCCAGCCTTATTGTCTGGTCTCTCTCTCTCTACTGCAGCTAGAGGCTAACGTTATGCTAGCCATCCTTATTGTCTGGTCTCTCTCTCTACTGGAGCTAGAGGCTAACGTTATGCTAGCCAGCCTTATTGTCTGGTCTCTCTCTCTCTCTCTACTGGAGCTAGAGGCTAACGTTATGCTAGCCACCCTTATTGTCTGGTCTCTCTCTCTCTATGGGAGCTAGAGGCTAACGTTATGCTAGCCACCCTTATTGTCTGGTCTCTCTCTCTCTAATGGAGCTAGAGGCTAACGTTATGCTAGCCAGCCTTATTGTCTGGTCTCTCTCTCTACAGGAGCTAGAGGCTAACGTTATGCTAGCCACAGTTATTGTCTGGTCTCTCTCTCTACTGGAGCTAGAGGCTAACGTTATGCTAGCCACCCGTATTGTCTGGTCTCTCTCTCTACTGCAGCTAGAGGCTAACGTTATGCTAGCCAGCCTTATTGTCTGGTCTCTCTCTCTACTGCAGCTAGAGGCTAATGTTATGCTAGCCAGCCTTATTGTCTGGTCTCTCTCTCTAATGGAGCTAGAGGCTAACGTTATGCTAGCCAGCCTTATTGTCTGGTCTCTCTCTCTACTGGAGCTAGAGGCTAACGTTATGCTAGCCAGCCTTATTGTCTGGTCTCTCTCTCTACTGGAGCTAGAGGCTAACGTTAAGCTAGCCAGCCTTATTGTCTGGTCTCTCTCTCTACTGGAGCTAGAGGCTAACGTTATGCTAGCCAGCCTTATTGTCTGGTCTCTCTCTCTACTGGAGCTAGAGGCTAACGTTATGCTAGCCAGCCTTATTGTCTGGTCTCTCTCTTTACTGGAACTAGAGGCTAACATTATGCTAGCCAGCCTTATTGTCTGGTCTCTCTCTCTCTACTGGAGCTAGAGGCTAACGTTATGCTAGCCAGCCTTATTGTCTGGTCTCTCTCTCTCTACTGGAGCTAGAGGCTAACGTTATGCTAGCCAGCCTTATTGTCTGGTCTCTCTCTTTACTGGAGCTAGAGGCTAACGTTATGCTAGCCACCCTTATTGGCGTTGATTATTGAACCTTTCTATGGCGCACCAGTAAAAGTTCACCAGCAGGAGACGGGTGGGCTTTCCTCAGTCTCCTCAGGAATAAGAGACACTGGTGAGCCTTCTTGACCAGTGGCGAGGTGTTGAGGGTCCAAGAGAGGTCCTCAAGGATGTGGACACCCAGGAATTGCCGCCAGGTGCTGGACCTCCTCCCTGTAGACCACCAGGTGCTGGACCTCCTCCCTGTAGACCAGGTGCTGGACCTCCTCCCTGTAGACCAGGTGCTGGACCTCCTCCCTGTAGACCACCAGGTGCTGGACCTCCTCCCTGTAGACCACCAGGTGCTGGACCTCCTCCCTGTAGACCAGGTGCTGGACCTCCTCCCTGTAGACCAGGTGCTGGACCTCCTCCCTGTAGACCAGGTGCTGGACCTCCTCCCTGTAGACCACCAGGTGCTGGACCTCCTCTCTGTAGACCACCAGGTGCTGGACCTCCTCCCTGTAGACCACCAGGTGCTGGACCTCCTCCCTGTAGACCACCAGGTGCTGGACCTCCTCTCTGTAGACCAGGTGCTGGACCTCCTCCCTGTAGACCAGGTGCTGGACCTCCTCCCTGTAGACCATGTGGTATAATATGTCCTCATGTAAATATGTTCCCCTTACCTGTGCCCCCCCCCCCCTCTCTGTGGAATCACCCCCCTCCCCTGTGTCCCCAAACCTGTACCCCCTCCCCCCCATCTGACCTATCAAATGGGACCACACACCCCCTTTGTTGAACTATAAAGGGCTCCTCCCGACCACAATCAAGGTCGCTTTACCTGGGTCATTTCAGCTGATCACCTGGGGAGAGCCCCTCAGCCATTCTCTCTATGTAATCTATCTGTTTGGTTAATAAACCCTTGTTATTATCCAAGCCTCGGTTGACTGAGCACATTCTTCATCAGGATATCTACAAATATCCCACAATTGGCGTCTACGAACTTGTGACAGACTTTTTGCGTCCTCCCGGCATGCTGTATCGTTTCATCTATACAGAGAAAAGTGAGTATATAGACTGGTCGACCAAAAATTTATGGAAAGGAATTAAAACTTTCCCGCTTTTCTCTGTGCCAGGTGAATATTACAGAATGTTGTCAAATATTGAGATCATGGCTGAGTAAGAATAATGTGCATTAATATATCTGATCTGTATTGAGAATCGTTACCAGGGCGCGCGTGCACCTGGGTCCTTATCAGGAGGTTCTGAAAGGATGGGTTATATGTGCTAGTCCCAAAAGTTTAGGCACAAAGGTTGAAGTGCTATTCCAGGTCGAGTCGGAGCCGACCAAAAGCTAAGGCACACAGTACAACAAAAGAAGATACGTGAGCTTATTATGATGTGATATCCTTGAAAACGCTACTCTGTTAAAAACGTTCTGTGATTCCTTTGCAAAGAGGCGGGAAGTAGGACCGAGAAGCTGATGGAATCATAATTAAAAATTACCAGAGTAGCGTCATAATATTCATTGTTTCGACCTCAAACTAAGCCCACAATCTCTTCCATTCCTGAAAACGATGTATTTTGGATTAAATTAACCAATTGATCAATACAGATAGCGGGAAGATGATCACGCGATGTCCTAGTTAGTACATGATTACGCGATGTCCCGGGAGTACGTAAATGTACATTAAACGGGACATCAGTCGCGGAAAGTACATTAAACAGGACGTTAGTCGCGGGTTAAGAGGCCGAGAGTATGATTAAAAGGTATATATAATCTAATATATCGCTGGTAAATTTCGAAGTCAGGTTCGGTCGTTATGATTTTAATAACGATGTGTAGTTATATATCAAGGGTATAAATGCCTTGTCGCAACAGATGTTGGCCGACTAAACGTACAGCGATCCAATACAGTCAGATATACACACACGTTAACTTATATGTATTAATGTTTGTTTGTCTGTTTAAGTCTCGTTTGTATGTGCACAAGTATTATAGGACCCGTCGCGTTGCTTTATTGAGTCAAGAACCGGCTGCGGATAGCGCGACGAGCATTGAGAGACGAGTTACCGTTATACAAAGAATAACATTGAAGTGCAGTTCACGGGAACAAACTAGGATAGTAATTTCCGGAACCGGCCCACAGGAACAACCATTTGGAGAAGTATAGTTTTATCGTTTCAGTTTGTTTACGTTTCACATATGCACAGGCGCGTTCATTCGGTAACAAAACGCTGGTATAGGAATTCCAGGCTATTGAGAGCTCGTGGGAAAAATACTGTATGAATTGCAAAGTGTTATTTCCGAGGCGAATGAGAACACACGAACGTCGCATGGAGCAATGACGTGACGCTATGCGCGCCGTTAAGTTATGATTTTATATTAAACTATCCATAGGCAAACGTAAAGTTTAATATGCCCAAGGCCGAAGGTATATGAAATCCACGTGTAGTATATGTTTTATTTGTATATGTATGTGCGCGCTGCTATTGGAAAGTGTTGAGCTGCGGTGGCGAGATGCGAGTTGCATTATCCCAGACCACCGGAGAAACGAACCGAACATTGCAGCTTTCCCCGGTGAGTATGAAAATCATAAATATAGATGCTTTGATTGATTGATTGAAAACTTTATTAACAGATTGCAGAATAGGTACAATATAGCACAGCTCAACACACAATTGTTAAGGGGATGCAGACCAGAGAGAGACTTTAGTCTTGTTTACATCAGGGTCCCCCATTTTCAATACCAGAATTGTTTACATCAGGGTCCCCCATTTTCAATTCATCAGATAGTCAGTACTGCTACAACTATACATTTATGACATACCAGATTTGCAAATTCAGTACTGTTTGTGATACAAAAGGAGTCAAGAAAAGGGAGTCATTTGACGTAGAAACTGTACATATACACAACTATCAGTTACAGCAAATTACAACTATCTCAGATCACTTGAGTGTTTATGTTGCTTTAATTTACACATTATAAGTCACATAAAGCTAATTACAATGTCTGTTTCAGAATTATAATACATCTGTGGGCGTACCGGCCATACTGACCAAAACGGAGAGTTAAACAAACACTCCCGGTTTCCAGTATACGGCAGTACAGGAATTATAGTCCACATTAACTAACTTGGGCACAAACAACATAGATCATGTTTAAAAGTAAGATGTTTAGGTTATATTCACTTGAGTTAATGTGTTTATCTAAAGAACCAATGAAAGATAACTAGCCCTTTCCATTGTAAGACATTTTTAAACATGATTCAAAATGTGTGGTTCCACATTCATATGATGCTTGTGTACATATGCGATATGATTGATAAATGATAACACTATCATTACATCCTAGGACGGGATGGATGAGAAATAGCTGATGTTTTGTTAAGCTCACAGACAATCAAGGAGAACCCACTCAGATGGTCTTAGAAAAGAGTGGAAAATTAACATGTGTTTGTATTTACAGACAACCAAGAGATCTGGCTCTGGGTCAAGATGCAGAATGGGTGTAAACACATTGTATCACAAAAGTTGAAACTCCAGTGATTTGCATCTGAACACAGACAAGACACAAAGTGAGACCAGCTACAATCATTTAAATTGAGACCCCAAAGTAATCTACATTTGAACACTCAAACCAGCTGAGGACGATGTGGAGTGAAAGACAATGCAAATAGCCAGTCTGACCACACCTATAGAGACTCAACTTAGTATCTCCACTTAGTATAGTAGGAAGTATCGCTTTAGATGCAGATTTACACTTGGGAGACAAAGCAATGCAAATGCCTACACTCGTGACCACAGACTTGATGAACTCACCTGGCGGTGGATGGCAACAGAGAACCACTTAATTAACATGAATTAGACACCGGTGATGAATTTGCAGTTATGAAAATCTACCTAACTCCCATACTAACAATAACTAACCAGTCGTTTTCATCATCTCTTTTCAAGAGGCACATGAATTAGAGAAGTGCCCGAGATGAAAGATTAATGATGAAAACAACTACTTACAATCCCCTCCTTCTATTCTCTGTTTATAACCAATAACATGCATGACTATTCCTTAGACTATTCTTTTAACAACTAATACATTTCCATGACTGCAAAATATCAACCACAAAATTGAAACACAATTATCTAAATGTACAAGGTATACACGTACATTGATCATTTAGCTGACACTGTATGACAGGACATCAAAAAGGGCACAACTCTATCAGCTGAGTAACAATGTTCATCAAAGTGTTGAGTGCCACAGTGTAGGTTAGTTTTATTAGTGTTGAGTGCTACAGTGTAGATTAGTTTATTAGGACAAATGCATGACAGTAAGGTTAGTTAGGGTTATATGACAAAACGAATGATTGTTTTTCATGCAAAATTAACTGGCTACCTAGATTTTATGTTTTTTCCCCATGCTATGCTATGATGAGCCACACTGAGATGTGAAGAACAACCGAGAAGTCATGGCGAGGTAAGTATCTTGAAGAAACACACCATCGTACGCGGCCTGAGGTAAGATCAACTTCAATTTAAGACCATCAGAATATGAAGACAAGGAGCTATTTTATCTGATTCAAGACTTTGGCCATTCATTTACAAATTTTATTTAAAGCCTAATGCTGTAAGATCTAGTTAGATACAAAATCTGATAAAATTGTAGTGAATGTGACCTTCTTGACGTAAGGAATCACTGCTAATGCAATTGGCTTGCATTTCCTATTGTCAATTAAGTGATTTTATTTACAATGAATTGAATTAATCCCAAAATGATTTTCCACTTTAGCAGAAAGGCGTTGAATCATTTATGTGAGGAGTTTTCTAAGGCAGTGTTTATCACCCTCAGATCACGAATTGGTGAGAGGACAGGACGAGTGAGACGACGCGTGACCTGAACCACGAAGCTGCGGACACAACCAGAGGCGACGACAACAACCGTGGGAGAACCATCCAACCCAGCCCACAGACATCCCCAAGAAAGTGGAGCAGAGGACCACGAAGGAGACTGACCAAGGAGACACTGACGAAGAGGAGATCAACCTTTGACGGCCTCCACCCCGGCACTGCAGACCAAACCCATCACCTGCAGATGGGAACCAAAGCCCCGACCATCAAGGTGGATTCCCATGACAAGATTGTCATCCGTGTGAGAGAGAGCGTCCTACTGACTAGCCACTACACCGGCGGGCCCTCGCCCTCCATCAAGTGGTACCGCAATGACGAGGAGAGGACAGCGAAACCAGCACAACACATTCAAAAACGCCCGCCCCCTCGCCCCTCTAGTACCGCGATGACGAGGAACGGGGGGGACCAACCACCACACAGCACGTTCAAGAACGCCCTGACCACCATGTCTCTAGGCCTGATAGGGGCCAAACGTGAGCACAGTGGCAGACATGTGATGGTGGTGGAGAACAACATAGGCTGCAGGAAAAGACCACTATAGTTGACTGCTACCGGTGACCCTTGACAAGGTACACAGGGAGCGGACGGCGACCTCCTGTAGGCCCCCTCTGAATGAACGACGACCAGTGAATGTTCCCGACTGCATCGTCAAGAAGAGACATCATCAGAGACCTGTGGAACAAGATACTTCTGAACACACATTGTCCACATTGTTATGTATGTATTGGCCCTGCCACACGACAGACCGAGAACAGATGATCAACACTTCGCTATAGTTGACTGCTACCGGTGACCCTTGACAAGGTACACAGGGAGCGGACGGCGACCTCCTGTAGGCCCCCTCTGAATGAACGACGACCAGTGAATGTTCCCGACTGCATCGTCAAGAAGAGACATCATCAGAGACCTGTGGAACAAGATACTTCTGAACACACATTGTCCACATTGTTATGTATGTATTGGCCCTGCCACACGACAGACCGAGAACAGATGATCAACACTTCACAGCAACTGTCAGATTCACAAACAAGAACTGTTTCACAGAGTTCATATGTATCTGGAAAATTATTGACTAGGAATATGATGAAATACAATCAGTAAGATTGCATTAACCAATTTTATAATGACAATGAGAAATGATCACAGAGTCACATTGCAAAATGGTATTGTTAAACAGGGCAGAACCAGTTGGATTGTTCCAAGACACCAAGTTTGTTTTGACCATTGATAGTATGCACCACAGAACAATGCATAACGATTATCATAATCACCTTTTATATTAACCACTAGGTTAACGGTTTTCAATTTTATTTTGACACATTAGCCACTAAGGTAATGTCTATTGTATGTATTTATTTAATTTTTATGTGTTACTGTTTGGCCCTGCCACACGACCGACAGAGAACACCTTGTCAACAACGATGCAACATCATTCAGATTAATACCTTCACAAGCAGGAAACTTTTCGCACAATTGTATGTATCTGCAAAACGATGAACTAGGGATGTGATGAAAAGAAATCAATGAGAAAGCATTAACAATAGTTAGTAATAATGAGCTAAAATGTATTGCTGAAGGAAGAAGTGACCACATGATCACATTACATCACATTTGAATTACTTAGGTTACAAAATTGTATTGTCAGACAAGAAAGAATCAGTTGTTTTATTCTCTCATAGAAGAGGACATGTAACGTTGTTTTGCACCTGCATGGTGAACCATTGATAGTATATGCACTAGAATTACATACAGAAGCAATGCATAAGACGTTTTATCTCCTCATTTATAGAGAAGAAATGGAGAAAATTGCCTGATTCTAAGTAAAGACCAACAAAACTGAGGCAATCACAGATGAAAGTGACACTCAAACTCAGGGTAAATACAACTGGATCCTAAGTAATTTCATCAAGAATCATCATAAAACGTGCAAAAATATATATATATATATTTTTGAACAGTTTCCCATAATCAATCATGTTAGTTTTATTAACCACCAGGTTAACGGTTGTTAAAATGTTTTTGTACACATTAGCCTTATGTGTAAATCCTATTCCTAATAATTATGCAAACAAGTTTGTTTTTTCACCCTGTGCACTCTGACCACACAGACAGTGCATGTATTTAATTGGTTTATTACGATGCCTGTATGCACAACGATCACATTAGCTCCCCAGAGTCACGACATGAACGACTGAAGGTATGCCAAGATATTTGCACAGCGATAGCTTCAAATGATTATGTTAATTGTTGTTTGATATCAGAGATGAGGACCACTCATTGATATAGGTATTTTGAGAGATTAATAAAAGAAAAGGGTGACATCTATTCCCACATCTCTGATATCAAAATAACACAGACCGCAGTCCAGTCGATCATGTCATGAATCATGTATATAAATAATACTAGTTTAAATTATTAGGCCAACCAACAGAACACATTGGCCAACATTTTCATTATTTTAATTATTTTCTATTTTTTTCATTATCTGATAACCGATGGATTACATCGGTCCCCACTTTTACCTGTTCCAAACAATCCTGGTATATGATACATTAATCTCACCCACATTATAAGAAAGAAAAGTGAGTATTGTGGTATAATATGTCCTCATGTAAATATGTTCCCCTTACCTGTGCCCCCCCCCCTCTCTGTGGAATCACCCCCCTCCCCTGTGTCCCCAAACCTGTACCCCCTCCCCCCCATCTGACCTATCAAATGGGACCACACACCCCCTTTGTTGAACTATAAAGGGCTCCTCCCGACCACAATCAAGGTCGCTTTACCTGGGTCATTTCAGCTGATCACCTGGGGAGAGCCCCTCAGCCATTCTCTCTATGTAATCTATCTGTTTGGTTAATAAACCCTTGTTATTATCCAAGCCTCGGTTGACTGAGCACATTCTTCATCAGGATATCTACAAATATCCCACAACCACCAGGTGCTGGACCTCCTCCCTTTAGACCACCAGGTGCTGGACCTCCTCTCTGTAGACCAGGTGCTGGACCTCCTCCCTGTAGACCACCAGGTGCTGGACCTCCTCCCTGTAGACCAGGTGCTGGACCTCCTCCCTGTAGACCAGGTGCTGGACCTCCTCCCTGTAGACCACCAGGTGCTGGACCTCCTCCCTGTAGACCACCAGGTGCTGGACCTCCTCCCTGTAGACCAGGTGCTGGACCTCCTCCCTGTAGACCAGGTGCTGGACCTCCTCCCTGTAGACCGCCAGGTGCTGGACCTCCTCCCTGTAGACCGCCAGGTGCTGGACCTCCTCCCTGTAGACCAGGTGCTGGACCTCCTCCCTGTAGACCACCAGGTGCTGGACCTCCTCCCTGTAGACCAGGTGCTGGACCTCCTCCCTGTAGACCACCAGGTGATGGACCTCCTCCCTGTAGACCACCAGGTGCTGGACCTCCTCCCTGTAGACCAGGTGCTGGACCTCCTCCCTGTAGACCAGGTGCTGGACCTCCTCCCTGTAGACCACCAGGTGCTGGACCTCCTCCCTGTAGACCAGGTGCTGGACCTCCTCCCTGTAGACCACCAGGTGCTGGACCTCCTCCCTGTAGACCACCAGGTGCTGGTCCTCCTCCCTGTAGACCAGGTGCTGGACCTCCTCCCTGTAGACCAGGTGCTGGACCTCCTCCCTGTAGACCAGGTGCTGGACCTCCTCCCTGTAGACCAGGTGCTGGACCTCCTCCCTGTAGACCAGGTGCTGGACCTCCTCCCTGTAGACCAGGTGCTGGACCTCCTCCCTGTAGACCACCAGGTGCTGGACCTCCTCCCTGTAGACCAGATGCTGGACCTCCTCCCTGTAGACCACCAGGTGCTGGACCTCCTCCCTGTAGACCACCAGGTGCTGGACCTCCTCCCTGTAGACCACCAGGTGCTGGACCTCCTCCCTGTAGACCACCAGGTGCTGGACCTCCTCCCTGTAGACCACCAGGTGCTGGACCTCCTCCCTGTAGACCAGGTGCTGGACCTCATCCTTGTAGGCCGACTCATTATTGTTTTTGATGAGACTCACCACTGTCGTCTGCAAACTTGATAACGGTGTTGGTGCCATGTTTAGGAGTAGAGAAGGGGGCTCAGCACACAGCCCTGTGGGACGCCCGGTGTTCAGGGTGAAGAGGGAGTAGAGAAGGGGGCTCAGCACACAGCCCTGTGGGACACCGGTGTTCACTCAAGTATCCAGTTGCAGACAGAGGGGGTGATGTCAAGGTCCTTGGTTTCCATGAGGTCACCAAGTTTGGAGATGAGTTTGGAGGGGATGATGGTGATGAATGCGGAGCCGATGCCGATGAATAGCATTGCTAGTTATTGTGCTATCTGCCCAATTTTGTTGATGTACCAGCTTGACCTGTTGCTCCGACATCCGCAGTTATGAAGTGCTTCGACAGACTCATTCTGTCCTTCCTCAAACCAATCACTCTCTTCTTAGTGACCTAACTATTTGCTAATTGCTCCCAATGAGCAGGTTGGCACCTTGCATGGTTGCCTCTGCCGTCGGTGTGTGAATGTGTGAGTGAATGGGTAAAATGTGAGTAACAAATTGTAAAGCGCTTTGGATAAAAGCGCTATATAAAAAAAGCAGCCATTTACCATTTAACTAGCCACGTCATTGTCTAAATTACTTCATAATTTTTTTGCCAGAAGGTGCCTAAGAAATCTACCACTGGGTTAATCCCGGTGAATCATGACTGCAGTGGCTTAGAATTCTCCTCTTAATTATATAAACAGTCGCTGGAAGTTGATGAAAGTGGCACATGAACTCATCTACCATCTACTGTTACTAGTGAACAGAAGCATCAGTTTCCCACCCTGATGCATAAACAGGAGCATTATTACACTGAACTGTGAATGAAGAATGGACACACATGCATTAATGTGTAATTCTGAGGAAATACGACATAGAACATAAATATGTAATAATAAACACACTAAAACAAAAACAAAGAAAATTAAAAGTTAAAAGTTCAGTGCAGAAAATAAATATGTGACTTTAGGTCTTGTTGAGCAATCTTACATTTGTTTTACATGATATGAACGTACAGGTGCATACCTTCAAAATAAGCCGTCACTTTATAGATTGGATACTTTTCAATCTATGTTTTATTAACCGTGATTATACCACAATAGCTCGTTTTGAACGACGAGCTTAAAAGACCTGGAGCTGTTTCTGTTAACAATGCATACTAGCTACTAGACTACTTTTCCCACTGGCCATTGCGATACATAACCCGCCCCCCACCTAACACCTGGCAGGTGAGCTTCAGGAGAGCAGACATAGCTGTGTTATTCAAATGTGATCAAGTGACTTTAGAGTGATACATTACACACTCACACACACACGGAGGGAGAGTGGAGAGAGAATGTTGTTACATTCATATGGATAATTTATTACAAAGATATTTGCACTACATCCATACTGTACCTAATTTTAGCATTTTGCATTTGAAAAAAGTTTGCATTTTGTACCTAATTTGTTTGCATTTTGTACTTTACTTTAGTGTGTATATTGTATATTTTGTATAGTGTTTTGTATAGTGTTTGGACTTTATTCTTTTTCCTTTTTTTTACTGTATGAAGCACAATCTCAGGGGGCTCATACAGAACCAACCATTTCACTGTAATGTACATGTACTTTATACGTGACAAATAAAACAAATCTTGAAACTTGAACCATTATCTCCCTGCAATTTTCCCTCCCCCTCTAGACACAAAAGGCCCCTCAATCATAGCTCTCTCCAAAAAAACTTCACTTCCCAGCCCCTGTCAATCATCTGACTTCTAGCATTGAATGCAAAATGTGGGATAAGCTTAAGCCTTAACCCAAAGTTGTTGTATACTCATCCGGTTATTTCATACAACAATAATAATAATAATAATAATAATAATAATAATAATAATAATAATAATAATAATAATAATAATAATAATAATAATAATAATAATAATAATAATAATAATAATAATAATAATAATAATAATATCTTAGATAGCGCCTTTCAAGAGACCCAAGTGCTTAACAGGAGGGGGCAGCTAGGGGAAGGGGATCAGGGAACAACGTAACAATAAAGTAAAAAGGAAAGGAAAGAAAAAAGAAAAAGTAATTTACAAATTTAGTGAAGAGGTGGGTTTTGAGTTGGGATTTGAAGGAGTGCAGGGATGTAGCACTACGGATGTTTGGAGGGAGTGAGTTCCAAAGGGTGGGTGCAGCAAGAGAGAAGGCTCTGGGACCTACAGTCCGCAGGTTGGTGGGATAGAGAGGAGACAGGAATCAGAGGACCGCAGCCTCCGGGACGGGATGTAGGGATGGAGGAGGACGTCAGCTAGGTACCGGGGGGCAAGGGAGTGAAGGGATTTGTAGGTGATGAGGAGGATCGAAAGGTTATTTCATAACCTAGTTATATGAATACTGGCTGAGCGTCTCGCTCTGCCAATGAGATAACTTCTTATCTCCTTGCACATAATGTGCTCACGAAACAAACAAATGCATTCACTTGCACGTGACCAAGCCACGCCCCAGCGTCTCCCTATATGACGCCGGAAATGGTCGCGCTCCACCTTCCTCAGAACGATTTCCATACACGGAAAAAAACATCCAAGGGACCTCAGGGCGCTAAGAGCAAGACGCTCAGCCAGTATTCATATAAGTAGGTTATGAAATAACCTTTCGTTATATAGCATACTTGGCTATCGCGTCTCGCTCTGCCAATGAGATATGGGGCAGAGCGGACACGTGGCCCGACAAGTGTACCCCCTGAGGGCCCGTAAGCCCCAGCCAGGGAGGAGGGGAGTCCCGTCCACCCGCCCATCCTAACGAAGGGGGGGAGGCAGTCAACTCCACCAAAGTGTGAAAAAGGGGGAACCAGGCACCCCTGAAAACGCACAGCACAGGCGGGACCACGTGTGACACAGCACCCCGTGGCCCACACCCACACACCCCTGCCAGCCCACCAAATGGTGGGACGCAGGAGAGGTCCCAGACCTCAGAACCGCCTGGGAGACAGAACCCCCAGTCATGTCCACAAGGTAAAACTTAACGAAAGGACCCGGGGAGGACCAGGAGGCCACAGCACAGATGTCCTCCACCGAGGCCCCCCCTAACAGGGCAGCAGAGGCCGCCACTCCACGAGTGGAGTGCGCCCTGATGCCCCCGGGGGGGACCTGTCCAGCCAACATGCAGCAAAGGCCAATGCCCTCGCACAACCAATGTGACAGGCGCTGCTTGGACATCGCCTTACCCGCGCGAGGGCCACCGTAACAAACAAACAGTTGATCGGAAGCCCTGAGAACCTGTGTTGGTAAACCCCCAGTGCACGGACAGGACACGACAGGTGAAGGCTCACCTCCAACTCACTAGCGTGAGGAGGCGGATGAAACGCCTGAACCACAATATCCCCTGAGCGAAAAGAGCTCCGGATATTCTTTGGCACGAAGACTGGATTAGGCCTCAGAGTCGCACCGCTATCGGCCGAATAGACAGGCACTCAGGCCGCACCGAGAGAGCACACAGCTCACCCACGCGCTTAGCGGAGGTGATGGCCAAAAAGAACGCGGTCTTAAAGACAGCTGATCCAATGGCGCCTGCTCAAGAGGCTCAAATGGGGCCTCCGACAACCGGCCCAGGACCAGTTGGAGGTCCCACTCGGAGACAGAGAACGTTCCACAGGCTTGAGACGCCAAGCGCCAAGCAGGAAACGTTTCACGAGAGGGTGGCTGAACAATGTTCTGCCCCCACACTCAACCATACGCCACTTCCCAGCGTAAGCCGCGGTAGTGGACGGAGCGTGCACATTCCGGATAGCGTTAACCACAGAATAGTCAAGACGCATCCCCACCAGATTCACACTTTCCTCAGCCAAGCCTAAAGGCTGCCCCAGAACAGGAGGCAGAACAGAGTTTGCGTGCCTGAGAGAGGGCCTGCGGTGACCACGGAACAGGCCACGGCGGGGCCACACAGAGCTGAATCAGGGTCGGGGACCACACAGCTGAGCCCCGGCCCGGCGCGACCAGGATCAAGTCCTGCGCTCCCGACGTACCCGCCCCAACAGCTGAGCTATCAGGTGTATGGGGGGGAATGCGTACAGAATCCCGGGCGGCCACGGAATCGGTCCCAGACCTGTCCGACTATGTCTGGACGTAGTCCCCACTCGTCAGGGTGAGGACCGCCCCGCAACATCACATCTGCACCCACATTCTCCCTGCCGGGGATGTGGAGAGCCCTCAGGCTGTGCAGATGGAGAAACCCATAGCCAGAGCCCGACCGCCGCCCGGTGCAGATGGGGGGAGCGCACTCCTCCCTGTATGTCAATATACGACGCTGATGTCGTGTTGTCCATCCTGATCAAAACATGCTTGCCCACCACAAGGTGGCCGAGCCGTTTGAGGACCAGAAGGACTGCCTTCAATTCCAACACATTGAATGTAGCGCAGACCGGGCAGCATGGTCTTGCCAGCTGCCCCCTACTGCGTTGGCCCGACATGCCCCCCCCCCCCCATCCCGTGAGGGAGGCGTCGGTGAAGACCGTGACGTGTGACAGTCTGCTGCCCACGGGGACCCCGCTGGTGAGGGCACCAGGCCCTCCCCAGAGGACGAGGTCCGCCAGTACTGACATGGGAACCTTCAGCCGCTTCCACTTGTCTCTCACCGGGTCCATTTCCATACTGGAAAAAACCACCTCTGTATCCTCCTCATGAAGAGGAGGCCAAGAGGGACCACAGAGTGAGCAGATGCCATCATACCGAGCAGGCGCATCACGGACAGCGCCGTACCCGTCCTAGGACGGAACCTCCCGAGCGCACCAAGAACCACCCACTCGCCGCTGCTCTGAGAGGGATGCCCATATAGACCTTGAGCTTAGAAATAAGCCCAAGTACTCCACCCGTTGACTGGGAAGAGGAGTACTCTACTTCCAGTCTACAGCAAAACCCAGGCTTGTGAGGAATTCCACCACCTGCCTGGTATGAGACCTGGCGATCTTCCCTGACCCGCCGAGGCCCAGAACGTCATCCAGGGTAGAATAAAATTTTTATCCCCGACGACGCAGAGGCCCCAGGGCGGTCCTCAGGCACTTGGTGAAGATGCGGGGAGCCAGAGAGTAGCCGAACGGCAGCCTCTGGTACCCGTACGCTAAGCCCTGCAAAGGAAGCATAGGTATGTCCTACGATGGAAGATCGGGATGCGAATACGCATCCTACAAGTCTATGGAGGTGAACCAGTCCCCCACCTGACAGCGCCTAACAGGTGGGAGACGGTCAACATTCTGAACCTTCCATGGGACAGGTCCAGTATGGGTCTGACACCCCCCCCCCCCCCCCCGATTTCTCAGGCACCAGAGAATACCGGGAGGAAACGCCGCTCACCGCGTCCTCTCATGGGACTACGACGACGGCCTGCTTCGCCAACAGAGATGATTGGATCTCGTCGGCCAGAGCTGTCACTGCTGCGAACCCTGACAAAAGGGTCTGTACCAAACCCAAAAAACGGAGGGTGGGGTTGTGCAAACTGCAACACAAACCCCCGCCTCAGCGTTCTCTCCATCCACCTTGACATATGGCACTGCTGTAGCCATACGTGATGATAATCCCAAAGCGCACCCGCCGCCAACTGGCGCTGGTCCGCCAGGAACTGTAGATAGGAGGCCCGGTCCCGCCCGCTGTGCGTTGCCAACCCTGGACTCGCCAACCGCGCGAGCAGGGCGTCTTGCGGAGCCGGGATATCACACCCTGACTCTACCAATGAGGCAATCGTACCCAAGGGGGGACCCCGACAGAAAGGGCCGGTCTGATACAGGGAGAGCGGCCATCACACTAGGTGACATAAGCTCCCCCACTGAGCATCTTCCCCGCATGGACTGCTGAGGATAGCCTGCTCTGCAGCTGGGCATGCAAGGCGTGTGGTCCCCACACTGCCCGATAGGGTGGGTTCCTACACACCGTAGCCCTGTAGTGATATTACTACCACTCAAACCACGCGTGCCTGACTGACCACCGCCGGTCTTCCGGTTGGGGGAGACACTAACGTGACACCCGGCCTGGCGAGGGCGGGGCTGGGGGAACTCACGCTGCGACCTCCTGGGCCTCGAGTTCCCCCCGCTGACAACCTTTTCCGTCGACAGACACAACACCAGGCTCACCAAACACAGACGCAGAACGCGTGGCGTGGGAGCCACTTGACAGCACAGCATTCTCACACGCAGACCCAGGCCTAGCTAGCAACTGGGTGTCAGCCCCTGTCCCCATGAGAAGCGAAACGTGGGGCCGCTTGCGCTTCACTGAAAGCATGTGGCCCGCAGCCAAATGGAACAAATCAGAGCCCGTGTCCCGCTGGCGTTGGGGGGGGGAGTGACCGGAGAGCGTGCTAGACACAGCTAGACGGCGATGGTTTTTTAGGGTGTGCTCATCTAATGTAGCCGATCCCTCTGCCGCCGAGGCTGTCGGCCTTGTGATCACCTGTCCTCTTTGTGTCCAGAGTATCTCAGGCGGGGGAAACATGGCTGCTGGCCGGGGGCCTCGCCACAGCCGCTGGCGTGGCCGTGCTCTCACCTCTGGCTGCTAGGTCAAAAGCTAGCTTGCGGCTAGGTCAAAAGCTGAATAACCTCAAAACCTTGCACGATGTTTTGACGTCGGCTGGCCCTAAGGCCCCACCACCCGACACAATTTTTGACAGAAAAAACAGCAAATTGAACAATGTTGCCAGTCGCTGCTAATTCTATACCGCGGCGGTATAGGCTTCATCAGCCCACCTGCTACCTGCCGGGCCGACTCGCCTCATGGCGTCGGCCAGGCGGGACACCGTTCCACCATGTCAGGGCAAAGGACTGATGCCACCTGCTTCACTAAGCACGGAACACCAGTGGTGGCTGCAGACCAAAGTCTACTACTAGTGAAGCACTGCCTCACTAGTAGGCATGCAACAACCTCCACTGTGGTGTGCACCCATGAAGGGATAAATGAATGAATGAACAAAAACTCTATTAACATATTGCAGAATGGGCTAGCCCATACACACAATTGTTAAGGGGATGCAGACCAGAGAAAACGTTAGTCCCGTCCACACCAGGGACCCCCATTTTCAATTCATAGATTCACAAAAAGCACACCTGCCCTGACCCTCAGCCCATCCACCCATGTAAATGGTAAACAAGCCCCCGTTAAACCCCCAACATTAGACACCGATTGACCGTCAGCATGAATGGTTAAGAGGAGGGAAGACCTTTTAGTAAAGACAGCCCTCGATGGGGAACAAGGGGAACGGCGCCCCAACATTGTAGCATTAGCTGCGTGCTAGGATACTCGGAAAACATCCAAAAGAGAGTAATGTTTTCCCAAATATCCCGCCCCCCCCCCCCCCCCCGCGCGCCAATACATCACTCGGTCGTCTCACGAGACAACGAGCAGTATTACCCATGCTAGCATCAATGCCTGATAGCGGAGGCCCTACCTGTGCACGACTTAGCTCGACAGCTAACCGTCGCACGACGTCCCTCAGTCCGCTGTCACGAGACGAGGAAACCCAGGACAGGCCCGTTGCGCTGTTAGGATGTGCCGAGAAGGCTGGTGAACTTCTGGCGAATGCCCAACATTGTGTAATTTCTCCCTACGTTTTCATAACAACTAGTTCACAGAGTGCACTGCTACTTCCGTGTTGGAAACTAAAAGAGGAAGGTGGAGTGTGACCATTTCAGGTGTCATATAGGGAGACGCAGGGGCGTGGCTTGGTCACGTGCAAGTGAGTGCATTTGTTTGTTTCGTGAGCACATTATGTGCAAGGAGATAAGATGTTACCTCATTGGCAGAGCGAGACGCGATAGCCAAGTATGCTATATAACTTGAAATTGATGCAGGACTTGACTGGAAGCCAGTGGAGGTGGATGAGGGTGGGGGTGATGTGGTGTCAGGACTTGGTACGGGTGAGAACCCTAGCAGCAGAATTTTGGACGTATTGTAGCCTGTTCAGGGCATTGCTGGGTAGCCCTACGAGAACAGAGTTTGCGTAGTCGAGACGGGAGGTGACAAAGACGTGAATGAGAGTCTCTGCTACAGAGTCAGGGAGATATGGACGGAGTCTGGAAATGTTCCTGAGATGGAAAAAAGCTGATTTAGTTATTGATTTTAAATGGGAGTGAAAAGAGAGGGTGGAGTCCAGTATGACACCCAGGTTGTGGACTTCTGGGGAAGAGTGGATTAAGCAGCCATCCACTTCTAGGAGGAGATCTCTGATCTGATTTGGATTTTGGGTAGTTCAAAACCAAAAATCAGAATTAGGATCACTTTGATATCCGATCTGATCGGGAAATCAAATCCAAACTTTAATCTGGATCAAATCTTGTAAGTGGATACTTCAAACCGACAACACAGGATTGTTTGATCCCAGACAATTTTATTATCTTGATCCCACCAGAAAGGTGGATTTCCAGTTGATTACCAGAGCAAAATGTACTATACAATTTATAAAAAAAATTGTTTCAATATAAATGAGATGGCAAAGTTTGTTAACTGAAATAATATAAAAATGTTTTGCCTTCATGGCAAATCAATTACATTTTAAAATGTTTGGTCACGTTTGTGGTAGCCTATTTCGTTTTCAACCAAATGATGACATAAATGTTTATGCTCATAAAAGTATCACAACAAATATTGTCAATCACAAATGTAATTTAGATTAAAGAAAAAATATCTTCCATCATCTGTCATCACCTTCAGCAAACTGAAACCTCACTTAGAATTCAGCTCCTCACAGCACACCTGGATGATCCAGCTGCCTTTGGATGAATGTTTTTAGTTGTTACCCTAGTGGGAGTATTTTATTTATTTGTATTACAATTCCATTATGATTGTATGTCCTTTATGTAATAAAAAATATAATTAGAGATTATAGATGTTTATGCAATGTGGTCTTGTCTCCCTTGTATTCTTTTTCATATCCACTAGATGGAGATCGGTAGGATTAAAACACTGATATTCAGGATGTAGTAATCTTGAAAAGTCTAAATCTGGAACAGGCTGATCCTATCCTGAATTGCTTTACAATACCGGGACAAAATCTGGCCGAGTTGTCTGATCCTGGATCACAGAAAATGGGATTTCTATATCTGATTGGATCTGATTGAGATTAAACTTTTTTAACTACTGGGCCCTGTGCAGTGTACAATATGTTACTATTGCACTTCACTGTTACATTTGTACTCTGTTTAGATGCCAAACTTATTATTTGTTGTATTGTACTTGTGCTGTATAATGACAATACATTTGAATCTAATCGAATACAATTTTGATCAGTCGCAAATAGCTTTTGCGCTACATTTTGGATATTTTCCCCCACACGGGTCAGCACAACCGAAGTGCAATGCTTAGCCTCTCTCTCCCTTATAAGGAGCTGGAGGGGCCTTTCTGTATGCAAATCCAGGTGAAGAATAAGAATGAGTGACGTTCTTCTTCATTCAGCTGAGAACATGTTGGCCGTTTACAAACACTGTTTCACGTGTTCAGGCATTTGTTCGTACGAACTACTTACGAAGATAGTTACGGAGATAGTTACGGAGATAGTTACGTACACTTGTACTTGCACACAATCAGTGCAAGACATATGTGATAAAATAACAAAAATATTTAGATTTCATGGGGCCTTGGCCTTTATGTATTTTATAGTTTGGTTTATTTGGTCATTTATTTAGTTGATTAATTGGAGTTTAGTTAATTTGGTGATTTGTAGTGCTGTGACTTTCACTCCAGTATTGGTTTTGGTAAATTATTATTATGCTTTTTCATATTTCCAGCTGGTCATTTATTGCCCACTTTGGGTTTGCCATGGAACCAAATAACTAACTTGTCTCTCTGACTGTACCTAATCTATTCTCGGTATTAATTACTTAGTTTTTCTTAAGAAAAGGTTTAGTCTGTGAGATCAGCCTGTTTTGGGATCAGCTTCAAGGACTTTAGATACAGGGAGAATTTACCCGGCAAACAGGCAACATTAGACAGATGTACAACGATGTTCTTCTTGAGCTTAATCCCTCTGAGCTTCTCTGGTTGGAGGAGCCCCTCTGTGACACGCTATGGAATATCTCTGGACTGCTGCCACACTGATCAATGAGACTCACTGCTGCTACACTGATCAATGAGACTCACTGCTGCTACACTGATCAATGAGGCTGACTGCTGCCACACTGATCAATGAGGCTGACTGCTGCTACACTGATCAATGAGACTCACTGCTGCCACACTGATCAATGATACTCACTGCTGCCACACTGATCAATGATACTCACTGCTGCCACACTGATCAATGAGACTCACTGCTGATACACTGATCAATGATACTGACTGCTGCTACACTGATCAATGATACTCACTGCTGCCACACTGATCAATGAGACTGACTGCTGCCACACTGATCAATGAGACTAACTGCTGCTACACTGATCAATGATACTCACTGCTGCCACACTGATCAATGATACTGACTGCTGCTACACTGATCAATGATACTGACTGCTGCTACACTGATCAATGAGACTCACTGCTGCCACACTGATCAATGAGGCTGACTGCTGCTACACTGATCAATGATACTCACTGCTGCCACACTGATCAATGATACTCACTGCTGATACACTGATCAATGAGGCTGACTGCTGCTACACTGATCAATGAGACTCACTGCTGCTACACTGATCAATGATACTCACTGCTGCCACACTGATCAATGATACTCACTGCTGATACACTGATCAATGAGGCTGACTGCTGCTACACTGATCAATGAGACTCACTGCTGCTACACTGATCAATGAGACTCACTGCTGCCACACTGATCAATGATACTCACTGCTGCCACACTGATCAATGAGACTGACTGCTGCCACACTGATCAATGAGGCTGACTGCTGCCACACTGATCAATGAGACTCACTGCTGCTACACTGATCAATGAGACTCACTGCTGCTACACTGATCAATGAGACTCACTGCTGATACACTGATCAATGATACTCACTGCTGATACACTGATCAATGAGACTCACTGCTGCTACACTGATCAATGATACTCACTGCTGATACACTGATCAATGAGACTCACTGCTGCCACACTGATCAATGAGACTGACTGCTGCTACACTGATCAACGATACTGACTGCTGCTACACTGATCAATGATACTGACTGCTGCTACACTGATCAATGAGACTCACTGCTGCCACACTGATCAATGATACTGACTGCTGCCACACTGATCAATGAGACTGACTGCTGCTACACTGATCAATGATACTGACTGCTGCCACACTGATCAATGATACTGACTGCTGCCACACTGATCAGTGAGACTGACTGCTGCTACACTGATCAATGAGACTCACTGCTGCCACACTGATCAATGATACTGACTGCTGCTACACTGATCAATGATACTGACTGCTGCTACACTGATCAATGATACTCACTGCTGCCACACTGATCAATGAGACTCACTGCTGCTACACTGATCAATGACTCACTGCTGCCACACTGATCAATGAGACTCACTGCTGCTACACTGATCAATGAGACTCACTGCTGCTACACTGATCAATGACTCACTGCTGCTACACTGATCAATGAGACTCACTGCTGCCACACTAATCAATGAGACTCACTGCT
>NC_140165.1:259951083-259968583 GCF_963971535.1 Notolepis coatsorum | reverse complement strand
GGTAACATTCTGAAGGTTCTTACACAATAAGGTAATTGGCCATTTATTATACTTTATACTTATAGCACATGCATGAATCTGGTCTCTTTTGAAAGGTAACATTCTGAAGGTTCTTACACAATAAGGTAATTGGCCATTTATTATACTTTATACTTATAGCACATGCATGAATCTGGTCTCTTTTGAAAGGTAACATTCTGAAGGTTCTTACACAATAAGGTAATTGGCCATTTATTATACTTTATACTTATAGCACATGCATGAATCTGGTATCTTTTGAAAGGTAACATTCTGAAGAAAAATCACTTTGAGTGCTAATGTAATAGAGAAACAGAAGTTTGAACACACTGAAATAAAATATGAAATAAAAGATAACTTTTGTGTTGACTTGTTACCAGATGCCTGTTTTTGGGTTCCAGATGAGAGGTATGAGCTGGAAAACATAACGGTTCCATAGCCTGAAGTCTTATACAGTCCAAAGTTTATAAAAATCCCACTGAGAAAGGTGAAAGGTGAAGGTGAAATGAGAAAGGTTTTTGTAATGTGTGTATCGCAATAATTCAGCGTGATTATCCAAAATGGCCATCGACTTCAATTAATTCAGACGCGCAAGTCAAAACAAAGGACTTCTTCGTCCCCCACCTTCCCCCACCTTCCCCCACTCTCACCCATCGGGGTCACTTTCGGAGCAGACGCTCCTTGGCTACAACGGTGGTCAATCATTTTCGCCATCAGCAGGGAGTGGTCAGTTCAGGACCGTTTATAGTCACTTGACTTGATGTGGTCACTTGACGGAGCGGCCTGTCAAATGACGCTTGCCGGATATTTCGTCTTGTAACCTGAGACCCGAAGCACGTAATAGGTTGAGTGTGGTGGTGATCGAAAGGCGGCAAGTGGGGCTAATCGAAAGGACTGGACACGGACGCGTTAAACAGCAATCAATTAATTTAATATAACAGTCCGGTTTTGTGTTTGTTGGTGTCTGTAGATTGTTGGTGAACAACTAACTTTAGGTTAGTTTAACTTGTCCGTGTCCAGTCCTTTCGATTAGCCCCACCGTTCATTGTAAACAATGATGCATGTAGTTACTGTGTGTTGTTGTAGCCACCGGTTAATTTGCGATTTTTTTATTGGTTTGTCATGACAAACCAATTACATAATCCAACATATGTGTAAAGAAACAACATATTCCAGTTAACGGTATATTTTTTTAATGATTCGTTACGGCGAAATCAATACTTCCATTTGTATGAATTGCGTTAAGCGGAGTTTAGTATTCCTGCCTGGCTGAGAGGCTTACCGCGGCTCATGCGCATGCGCACGCTCGGCCAATCAGAGCGCAAAATGGGAACGCGGAAACACAACTGCGTTGCGGAAAGCATACACGCCACCCGGTGGCCATATGCCGCATGTCTTCCCCTCTTCTCCTTCCGTTTCACCCTCTCTCCTCTGTCGGTCCTGCGTGGCCAGAAAAAGCTGAAAATGCTATAATTTTTTTTTATAAATTAAATTAAAAAAATATATACATTCAGTGTTGGATCTAACTAAATGGACACATTAATAGAAAGTTCAAGCCTGGACCACAAAGCTTCTCAAAGGGTTAACGCCACATGCGACGGCTCTTCCAATTCGTATGTGATGTTCTACCGGCAGCAAAAAAAAGTGTGTGTGTGTGTGTTACGACCCTGGCTCATGGGTACGCAACCTATGTGCAAACCAACACCAACACCCCGTGCTCTAACTCAAAGTGCTACTATATCAAGGAACTATTAATGTAAATGTAAACTAATGTACTAATGTAAACCCAACGGACAAGGACTGGAAGAACCTGACAGCTCCTCCTCTAAGCACAGACACTGCATGTGTGTTACTAGGGCTGGCTTTAAAGCTCCCAGCAGGTAACCAATCAGCACTAATTGGCTAATTGGCAGCCCTCACCTGCATGCCCCGTGACACAGGAGTGATCAGGCCTGCCTGCACAGTGACACAGGAGTGATCAGGCTCCTGGTACATAACAGTGTGTGTGTGTGTGTGTGTGTGTGTGTGTGTGTGTGTGTGTGTGTGTGTGTGTGTGTGTGTGTGTGTGTGTGTGTGTGTGTGTGTGTGTGTGTGTGTGTGTGTGTGTGTGTGTGTGTGTGTGTGTGTGTGTGTGTGTATGTGTGTGTGTGTGTGTGTGTGTGTGTGTGTGTGCGTGCGTGCGTGCGTGCGTGTGTGTGCACGTGCGTGCATCATTGCCAGATCCTTTATTACATCAGAGACTTGATCCTATTCACAACTGAAACAGTGCCCTCACAATGAAGGCTCTTACAGGCGCTACTGAGACAAAGGCCCTGATGATGAATGAACAATAAGTGGTGCTTATCCACTAACGATGAATGAATATGATTACTTCCTCGATGAGACGCGATTAAGAACGAGAGACGATCAGCCTTCCTTTTTCCACAGACCTAACGGGAGGGGGTTCTTACCACTAAGAAGGATTATAATCGGGCTCCATCACGCAGACCTTTGGAAGGTCGGAGTTATATGGATTCCTCTCCTGCCAGGAACTTGTCTGTTCTCGTTAGGTGATGTTACGTAACCGGAATAGAAAACAGGAAAGGTTAGCTATAGATAGAAGCGCGGGGTTCAACAGTGTGAGCGTTTCACTCGCATGTGCGACTAAAAATAGATGTGTGCGAACCGGGAAAATGATTTAGGAGCACATGTGCGAGTAAAGATGACATCTTACAAGCTGACAGTTCAATGGTGTGTGTGTGTCCCCGTCCCCCCCCCCCTCAACTAGACCTGTTGCTTGGACCGACGTCATTTCACTGGTTATGTGGTTGCATCAGCAAAGCATTTGAGCAGAGGCTCTTGTTTACTTTTGCTGGATCATGGAGGTTAATAGTGGCAAATGCTTAAACGTTTGGCTCAGCTTCACGGGAAAGATGGAATACAGCAAAACGCAATACCTGCAGGCAAGAGTATTCCATGCAAGCAAGAAAACACCTCCAATATAACTATTGACGTGAAGCCATGCGAGAGCTTTTGGAACAGCACAATAAACATCAGATGTTTGCTACGCGACTCAACTGAAGAACGGACCTCAAGCCAATCTGCCAGGCTGATCATTATCTGGTTTCTACACAGGATCACAACCAAATAAGGGCCTGAAGGGGATACCAAATGAGCACACAGGGAACAGAATTGTGTGTGATGTGCATTGCCTGCACGTTCTCGCTTAAAATGTGTAATTAATGTACTTATCGACCACAGGAAAAACATACTGTACGTTATGTTATAGCCATAAATCATATATTTATGTGTACATATGTGTACATATTACAAATAAGTACATATATTACATTATTCAAATAATGTAAACTGTTTACGTTTTTAAGAAAACATTTATATCTCATGACATGAGCCTTAGAGAAGATCTGGGACAGCTCTTTGACCCTGGCTGTCATTATTTGTCTCTTTAATTAGTAGGCTACATAAGGTTAGCGTTTGCAAAAACAAACTGATTGATATGTAAAAAAAAATACATATCGCTACAGAAAGAAAGTCCTTTACATTATTTGATGTGGTCATTACGTACCCATTGTACTTTTTCTGATGATAATTTGTCTCTGTGTTGTCTGACACTTTACCTAAAGAAATATCAGTCAGACATCAAATAACACAAAATAACCCTATTTGGGTTCTTCACAAAAAAGAAAGTCCATGGTGCATTAACTCCTTTTGTCTCCTCTTCTCTCTTCTCCTCTCCTCTCCTGTCTCCTCTTCTCTCTCCTCTCCTCTCTTCTCTTCTCCTCTCATCTCCTCTTCTCTCCTCTCCTCTCCTGTCTCCTCTCCTCTCCTCTTCTCTGCTCTCCTCTCATGTCTTCTCCTCTCCTCTTCTCCCCTCCTCTCATGTCTTCTCCTCTCCAATCCTCTCTTCTCCTCTCCTGTCCTGTCCTCTTCTCACTTCTCCTCTCCTCTCCTGTCTCCTCTTCTATCTCCTCTCCTCTCTTCTCCTCTCCACTCCTCTCTTCTCTTCTCCTCTCCACTCCTCTCCTCTCATCTCCTGTCTCCTCTCCTCTCCTCTCCACTCCTCTCCTCTCCTCTCCTCTCCTGTCCTGTCCTGTCTTCTCCCCTCCTCTCCTGTCTTCTCCTCTCCACTCCACTCCACTCCTCTCCTCTCCTCTCTTCTCCTCTCCTCCTCTCCTCTCCTCTCCTCTCCTCTCCTCTCCTCTCCTCTCCTCTCCTCTCCTCTCCTCTCCTCTCCTCTCCTCTCCTCTCTTCTCCTGTCTCCTCTCCTCTCCTCTCCTCTTCTCTCTTCTCCTCTCCTTTCCTCTCCCCTCCTCTCCTGTCCTCTCCTCTCCTCTCCTGTCTTCTCCCCTCCTCTCCTGTCTTCTCCTCTCCTTCCCTCTCCTCTCCTCTCCACTCCTGTCTTCTCCTCTCCTCTCCACTCCTCTCTTCTCTTCTCCTCTTCTCTCTTCTCCTCTCCTTTCCTCTTGTCTCTTCTCCTCTCATCTCCTCTCCTCTCCTCGCCTGTCTCCTCTTCTCTCTCCTCTCCTGTCTTCTCCTCTCCTCCTCTCTCCTCTCCTCTCCTCTCCTCTCTTCTCCTCTCCTCTCCTGTCTTCTTCTCTCCTCCTCTCCTCTCCTGTCTTCTCCTCTCCACTCCTCCTCTCCTGTCTCCTCTTCTCTCTCCCCTCCTCTCCTGTCTTCTCCTCTCCACTCCTCTTCTCCTCTCCTGTCTTCTCCTCTCCACTCCTCTTCTCCTCTCCACTCCTCTTCTCCTCTCCTGTCTTCTCCTCTCCACTCCTCTTCTCTTCTCCTCTCCTCTCCTCTCCTCTCCTCTCCTCTCCTCTCCTCTCCTCTCCTCTCCTCTCCTCTCCTCTCCTCTCCTCTCCTCTCCTCTCCTCTCTTCTCCTGAGGCCATAGAATAAATTCCAGGTGCTAGTGTCTTTGCTCGCCTTTGTAATGCGTGTAATGCGTGCGTGCGTGCGTGCGTGCGTGCGTGCGTGCGTGCGTGTGTGTGCACGTGCGTGCATCATTGCCAGATCCTTTATTACATCAGAGACTTGATCCTATTCACAACTGAAACAGTGCCCTCACAATGAAGGCTCTTACAGGCGCTACTGAGACAAAGGCCCTGATGATGAATGAACAATAAGTGGTGCTTATCCACTAACGATGAATGAATATGATTACTTCCTCGATGAGACGCGATTAAGAACGAGAGACGATCAGCCTTCCTTTTTCCACAGAGCTAACGGGAGGGGGTTCTTACCACTAAGAAGGATTATAATCGGGCTCCATCACGCAGACCTTTGGAAGGTCGGAGTTATATGGATTCCTCTCCTGCCAGGAACTTGTCTGTTCTCGTTAGGTGATGTTACGTAACCGGAATAGAAAACAGGAAAGGTTAGCTATAGATAGAAGCGCGGGGTTCAACAGTGTGAGCGTTTCACTCGCATGTGCGACTAAAAATAGATGTGTGCGAACCGGGAAAATGATTTAGGAGCACATGTGCGAGTAAAGATGACATCTTACAAGCTGACAGTTCAATGGTGTGTGTGTGTCCTTGTCCCCCCCCCCCTCAACTAGACCTGTTGCTTGGACCGACGTCATTTCACTGGTTATGTGGTTGCATCAGCAAAGCATTTGAGCAGAGGCTCTTGTTTACTTTTGCTGGATCATGGAGGTTAATAGTGGCAAATGCTTAAACGTTTGGCTCAGCTTCACGGGAAAGATGGAATACAGCAAAACGCAATACCTGCAGGCAAGAGTATTCCATGCAAGCAAGAAAACACCTCCAATATAACTATTGACGTGAAGCCATGCGAGAGCTTTTGGAACAGCACAATAAACATCAGATGTTTGCTACGCGACTCAACTGAAGAACGGACCTCAAGCCAATCTGCCAGGCTGATCATTATCTGGTTTCTACACAGGATCACAACCAAATAAGGGCCTGAAGGGGATACCAAATGAGCACACAGGGAACAAAATTGTGTGTGATGTGCATTGCCTGCACGTTCTCGCTTAAAATGTGTAATTAATGTACTTATCGACCACAGGAAAAACATACTGTACGTTATGTTATAGCCATAAATCATATATTTATGTGTACATATGTGTACATATTACAAATAAGTACATATATTACATTATTCAAATAATGTAAACTGTTTACGTTTTTAAGAAAACATTTATATCTCATGACATGAGCCTTAGAGAAGATCTGGGACAGCTCTTTGACCCTGGCTGTCATTATTTGTCTCTTTAATTAGTAGGCTACATAAGGTTAGCGTTTGCAAAAACAAACTGATTGATATGTAAAAAAAAATACATATCGCTACAGAAAGAAAGTCCTTTACATTATTTGATGTGGTCATTACGTACCCATTGTACTTTTTCTGATGATAATTTGTCTCTGTGTTGTCTGACACTTTACCTAAAGAAATATCAGTCAGACATCAAATAACACAAAATAACCCTATTTGGGTTCTTCACAAAAAAGAAAGTCCATGGTGCATTAACTCCTTTTGTCTCCTCTTCTCTCTTCTCCTCTCCTCTCCTGTCTCCTCTTCTCTCTCCTCTCCTCTCTTCTCTTCTCCTCTCATCTCCTCTTCTCTCCTCTCCTCTCCTGTCTCCTCTCCTCTTCTCTGCTCTCCTCTCATGTCTTCTCCTCTCCTCTTCTCCCCTCCTCTCATGTCTTCTCCTCTCCAATCCTCTCTTCTCCTCTCCTGTCCTGTCCTCTTCTCACTTCTCCTCTCCTCTCCTGTCTCCTCTTCTATCTCCTCTCCTCTCTTCTCCTCTCCACTCCTCTCTTCTCTTCTCCTCTCCACTCCTCTCCTCTCATCTCCTGTCTCCTCTCCTCTCCTCTCCACTCCTCTCCTCTCCTCTCCTCTCCTGTCCTGTCCTGTCTTCTCCCCTCCTCTCCTGTCTTCTCCTCTCCACTCCACTCCACTCCTCTCCTCTCCTCTCCTCTCTTCTCCTCTCCTCCTCTCCTCTCCTCTCCTCTCCTCTCCTCTCCTCTCCTCTCCTCTCCTCTCCTCTCCTCTCCTCTCCTCTCCTCTCCTCTCCTCTCCTCTCCTCTCCTCTCCTCTCCTCTCCTCTCCTCTCCTCTCCTCTCCTCTCTTCTCCTGTCTCCTCTCCTCTCCTCTCCTCTTCTCTCTTCTCCTCTCCTTTCCTCTCCCCTCCTCTCCTGTCCTCTCCTCTCCTCTCCTGTCTTCTCCCCTCCTCTCCTGTCTTCTCCTCTCCTTCCCTCTCCTCTCCTCTCCACTCCTGTCTTCTCCTCTCCTCTCCACTCCTCTCTTCTCTTCTCCTCTTCTCTCTTCTCCTCTCCTTTCCTCTTGTCTCTTCTCCTCTCATCTCCTCTCCTCTCCTCGCCTGTCTCCTCTTCTCTCTCCTCTCCTGTCTTCTCCTCTCCTCCTCTCTCCTCTCCTCTCCTCTCCTCTCTTCTCCTCTCCTCTCCTGTCTTCTTCTCTCCTCCTCTCCTCTCCTGTCTTCTCCTCTCCACTCCTCCTCTCCTGTCTCCTCTTCTCTCTCCCCTCCTCTCCTGTCTTCTCCTCTCCACTCCTCTTCTCCTCTCCTGTCTTCTCCTCTCCACTCCTCTTCTCCTCTCCACTCCTCTTCTCCTCTCCTGTCTTCTCCTCTCCACTCCTCTTCTCTTCTCCTCTCCTCTCCTCTCCTCTCCTCTCCTCTCCTCTCCTCTCCTCTCCTCTCCTCTCCTCTCCTCTCCTCTCCTCTCCTCTCCTCTCCTCTCTTCTCCTGAGGCCATAGAATAAATTCCAGGTGCTAGTGTCTTTGCTTGCCTTTGCCCCCCCCCCCCCCCTCGCCCCTGTTCTCCAGACCAGACGTCCCACCCCCTGCTCCACTGTAGCCCCATCTTACAGTACGTAGCTACCAAGACCTGCACGGATGCTTTTCTACTACCAGTTGGAAGACCATTGTACAATCAACAATCCCGTCTGAATTTCATTACAGTGACATTCTGTACATGCCTGCCTCTCCCTCCACCTTAAAGCCCCTAGATTCTGTGTATCATAGCGCACTGCATTTTATCACTGGAGATACATTTCTCACTCACAATTGTGTTTTATATGACAAAGTGGGATGACCTTCTTTAACTAAGAGAAGGCATAATGCATTGTATTGTATATGTTTGTATATGTACTGCTTATGAAACTTTATTTCATTCTCTCTTGCTCTTTGGTTGCTTTTAAATACAGCACACAGGAACACTTAGCTTTAGATACACCACATGTAGAAACTGAGCTTAGCTAAACTGATTTGAACTATTATGCCCTGTATATGTATTATCTATACCTGTATTATCTGTATATCTATTTATCAATACCTGTCTGAATATACCTGCATATACAGTGTATTTATACCTGTATCACTGTACATAATAATACTGTAACACTGTACGTAAATCATGCATTATTGATTAGTATTATTATTCAGTAGTATATATATTCCAGTTTAATCACTTGTATATTGTTATTGCACTTTACTGTTACATCTGCACTCTGGTTATATTGTTGTACTATACTGTACTTGTGCTGTATGATGATTAATACATTAGAATCTACTCTAATCTAATCTAAAATGAATACAAAACTTCCATTGTTGAAAACTGGAGCTTGCACACTTAGATAACACCTTCCCAACATCGCAGGGAACCTATACCCAGAGCTGATGCGACACACAGTCCGTCCACATTCAAATCAGTTTAATTAGGACCAAGGATGTGAAATCATGAACCATGACATACATGGTGATTATGGAACAGGAAGCTGTGTGGTGGATTAATTTAAACCTTTCAGGTTTGTTAGATCACACCGGTTTGATTGAGAACTTTGACAATTTAACATTCTAATGACGATGTCACAACGGCTAACGGCCACAGAGTAGTAGAATAGACCACTGCAACACTTCCGGTATTCTGACATAATTGGGAGAGAGAGCGGGGGGAGAAAATGAATGAATGTGGATGAGAGTCTTGACATTAAGAGGTTGTAGCTATGGCTGTGGGGGTGCGGGAGACATGATCCAATAGACTTTTATATACGCCTGAGTCTCCTGAACACGGAGCGACCAATCCCAAGTCGATCGGCACTTTTTCTGCCGAGCTATAGTCACTTTTCCGCACCTACTCCCGAACTACGCATGCGCAGATTGCCCACAGAGTCTAGGTTATCAATCTGTGATTTGTAATTTGTATCATTCAATCTGTAATTTCACTTACAGTATATTTTCCTCACTAGAAGTACAGTACTGGGGGTCCTTGACCTGAAACTGTTTGAGAACCACTCTGTTACCTCTGTCCCAAGTTGACAAGGAAACTGCGAGATGTGTAAATTAGATTATTTGGAAGGTCAGATCACGACAACTTGGGACAGAGGTAACAGAGTGGTTCTGTTTCGTGTCAAGGACCGCCAGATGGATAGGTAGTTGGCCATGGAGTTTGACCCTGGGACCCGGTCTGAGTAGGAGAGAGAGAGAGAGAGAGAGAGAGAGAGAATAGTCACTCTTGTACATTCTCTCTGTACTGTACTTCTAGCGAGGAAAATATACTGTAAGTGAAATTACAGTTTTTCTACTGTAGCCTATTTACTTACAGTATATGGTAGAAATACATTTTAAGTAACTGGTTATTTCGTTTTTGTGTGTGATATTCCGATAGTTCCTAAGAGTAATGTTGTCCAATGGAGTTTTTGATCACTAGCTGTCAATCAAAGGATAAGTGAAATGTCAGACAACGAATTTATTAATAAAGATTAATAAAGGGTCAACTTTCCATTTTTGCACAAAATTAGTTCCCTTGTATCAATAACATTATTGTTTAAGCATTTTTGGTTGAAATAAAATTATACATAAGTATTTTAAGATGAATTGCGAATTGTTTCATGTTGAGCTATAGATTGTGGATGAATACACACAGAAAGGTACACCATGCCAATGTTCATGCTTTATTTGTTTTAAACGAGACGATTTAGAAATGTGTCCATTGGAAATACATTGCAATTTCAAGCGAGGTGGACCGGCCGGAAACAAAGGGTTAACCCTTTGTCATGTGGCAGTGAAAGGGTTAACATTTTGTATTGTGGCAGTGAAAGGGTTAACCCGTTGGTAGTGTGGTAGTGAAACAAATACAGAGCATGGTGTGGTGTCGCTTTGATTGGACTGTGTCTACCCTTGAGATGAACCTCTTCAATCAGAGAACTGAGGTTACGTTGTAACATACGGTTATCCTATAACCATAGTTATATGAGTATAGCGAGTGCTCTGAACTCTAGTGTAACGCTATCCCTTATCAATCTAATACTGAATAATTTTCTTCACATGTACACACCCATCCGCCTGGCCACACCCACTGCTGGCTGTCTCCTATGTATCGGAGGACGCATGTGATAGACTTCAGGGCTCCCTAGACCGGCAAGTGGGGGGGCAAATGCGCGCAACGACCAGGAAGGGGAGGGGGGAATTGGCATAACGACTAAATTGGGATGGGAGAAAAATACAGAAAAATGGAGGACAAAAAGTAGATACAAAAAATAAAAATACATTTCATGTATGCCTGGAGCAAAAACCTACAGATAAAACCTGAAAGCTAAATATTTGTCTAAAGTTCATAGTCGTGTTGCTAAGGTACAGATAATAGAAAAGCATGATCGATGTAAAAGCTCGTCGTGAAACAAAGGAAGAGAGAGAACAGAACTCAATAGCCATGCATGCAGGAAAAGAAATAACCCAACCAGTTACAGTCAGTTACTTACGACGTGACCTCAGTTCTCTGAGTGAAGAGGTTCCGTTATATATCGTATAGCTTACGCTCTCCACTCTAGTGGAACCCTATCCCTTATCAATCTAATACTGAATAATTTTCTTCACATGTACACACCCATCCGCCTGGCCACACCCACATCCACTCCTCTACATAAGCGGGGTAGTGGCCATACTAACAGCTCCTTCCCAAGTCTTTCACCAGCGAAGGCGAAGAGAACGGGGTCCTCAGTGAGTCAGTGCAGAGCGCTCGCTATACTCATATACCTATGATTATAGGATAACCGTTATATATCGTATAGCTTACGCTATGCACTCTAGCGGAACACAGGAGCTGAGCAGAGCGGAAGCTCTGCAAATGTACCCGCTGAGGCCCCCCACAACCATCAGAATCGGGGAAGAACCAAGCCCCCGGACCCCCCTAGAGGGGGACGGGAGGGAATCGGATCCGACTGTGCGAAGAGGGTTTAGCAACTCAAACGCACAGGGAGAGCAGATCGTGGGACTTACCTTCACACAGAAGGACCCGCGACTACTTAGACGCGCATCCCACATGCCACTAGGGAACGAACGGGAAGGAAAAAAAAAACGTTACAGCCCCTAACATCACAGGGTCAAAGGTCAAGCACCCAACCCCATGGCAAGGCCATAGTAGCGGAGCACGGAGGAGGACCCAGCCCCAGGAACAGCCTGAGGGTCAGGACCCTCCGGAAAGGGAGCCTGGTGAGGCCAACGATGCCGTAGCATCAAGACCCCACCAGATGGTCACTAGTGACACCACCCCCCACATCGCCAGCGTATCGGACAGGGCCCAATCCAAGAGCAGGCCCTTCCCCCCTACAGCACGCCGCCCTGAAGCACTCTACAGAGGCTACACCCCCACAACACTGTGGGGCCAGTCGGTGCACCGGGGAGACAACCCCCAAAGAGGTTGATCCCTCAATCCTGGCAACAGGTCAAGAGCGTAACTCGACCTGTGCCCGGAGCACTCCGGACTAGACAGGCGCCTAAAGGGTCTACTGTGAACAGCACCCCGGCGGAAGGGGCGTTCGGTATGCTGTGCACCATGTCACAGCCTCCACAAAACCCGACCCCCTAGAGAGGTCGAGGTAGAGAAGGCTGACACGATTGGCAGACGTCATGAAAAGTGCGGGGGCACACTCGCAGGCAGACGGGGTCAAGCCCGGCCTAAACCCGAGAGTCGACTCTGCTACCAACACACCAGGGAATCAACCACCCCCCTATGTTTAGTTTAACAGGAGGCGGTTGTTCCCTTAACCCCCCCAAGAAAAAAATTCTGAAACACAACTGCGCATATACACCGGCTGTACAGGCAGTACAAGTGTTTCAGTTTTCAAGAAGGGGTTAACCCAGGCCAACAGGTCGACGAGAACGAGTCCGGACCTGGGCCCGGCAGACCGGGATGTACACAGGGATGCCAGAGGGGTACAATAGAACCACCTCGACAGCCCCCTCCCAGCCCCGCCAAGCAGGGGAAGGGAGGGGCGAAAAAGACCAGGGCCCTCATTCATCAACGTGACTTACGCACAGATATGTGCTTAACCTGTGCGTACAACCATTTCTAAGCAAAGTATGGGATTCATCAATTTCAACTTGAACTTGACTTTGTGCTTATATTTACGCACAGCTCGGAGCATGCGTAGCTGATGCCCAGTGGTAGAACATCGTTACTACGGCATAAGCGCTCCTCAGTTCTGCATTAGTTTCAACGCGGAAATAAGCTTCCGTGCATTACTTCCAACACTGGCGTGTTCAACTTCTGTATGACCCGTAATTCATTATAGTTCATTGTAAAATAGCGACAGTAGTGTAATTATAACGGGCTCATGCGGGAACAAGAGGTTGGCTTGCTTGTTTGGCACGGGGGGCAGAAGCAGAACACCCACCTCCAAACGCCATTAAATATTGTTTCAAATAAAAAGCGACATACTATTATTTTGTGTCATGTTTCCAAATAAGATTGGCCACAACGGAATGCTTTCTACTTCAATTTGTTGATTAGATATAGATTACCTCGCTCCGTTGAAACGTCACTGAGCTCAGCACACAGACATGATAATAATAACAACAACAATAATAATAATAGCTTCATTTTACATAGCGCCTTTCAAGAGAGACCCATGCAAGGTCGCTTTACATAGATGGGGGGGGGGGGGAGGAATAACAAAGTAATAAAGATAGTGGACAGACTATGTAAATATGATGATGGGATTCAAGTTTGCGTTTTTGTTGATCATAGGCATGCTGTCAGAGTATGATATCTTAATCAAACATTCTAGAACATTTGTCGTCACAGATCATGTCATAATAGAACATAGGCTACATGGCATGGTCCATCGTGATATTGTGTAGACTGTTATTACTGTACCAGTACCACCCATTGTGACAACAGCACACAAACATGATGGAATTCAAGTTCATGTATTGAAAGGCAGGCTACATCATACATGGCAGTGAGATTCATTGTTCTTGTATATGCTCTCGTATTATTGTTTATATAGGCTACCCAATACTGACATCAAAATAGATTGTATGCCTCTAGAAATCATATGCAGCAGGTAGAAAATTTACGGAAAATCCGTCGCAATTTGGAATAAAATTTAGGAGAACTTTAATCCATGGGTATTAATCAAACAAAACGGGAAAAGGCAGTCATATTCCAGCACGGTCTTTATTAGTGTTTGCGCTGCCCAGGCAGCAATGGTTAATAGATATCATATCCGACATCACCTTACGTGTACACGTCTGTCAGCCTGTCACATAACACGCTTCCCTCGGCTTAGTCCATTTTTCCACATTTCTTGGGGGTGTTCCATTACCGTATATGGTTAATCGGGGCGGTTCTGGTATGCAAATACTTAAAACAGTGCACAAGCTCAAACGTAGGATCAAAGTCATATTTATCAAGACAGGTGTGCGTAGGACCTGTGTACGCACGTGTGATAAATCCAGTTTTTTTTGTGCGTGCACATATTCTAAATTCTGTGCTTAAGTATGGAAATAGAACATTTTCTACGTCACGTTGATGAATGAGGGCCCAGGCCCCTTAGCACAGCGCAAGGTACAACACAATATGGACCAAGCAACTGCGAAGGATAACTCGTAGTGACGTAACCACGACACACACCTCCATAACATCAAACCCCGCGACGCCCGGACCAACCCGGCATTTTCCCCCCGAAAAAGCACAAAGTCCTTCAGGGTACCAGAACAGCAGATCTGCGCCCCGCCGTACAACGGGTTAACTGATCTGGTCCGGCGCGACCAGAACCAGTCCTGTGTCCTAATCACGCCACCATCCCCAGTCCTAAGAGGGGGGTAGGTACGCTTGTCGATCTAAAACATCACAGAGGGCGCCACCAAGACGGTCAGAACATGAACGCACCGTGCCCGATGGCCCACCCCATGGGCGTGAGACCCCTCCGCCAATGTTTTGATCTACTCCGTCATCTCCCGCCAGAGATGAGCGAGAGTTCGTCGAGACTAACCTAGTACACTGGCGCTCGGAAGAGATAAAATCTCCATCCCAGTCACTCTACAAAAAACGCTGTTTCTATAATGAGCAACCAAGGCGTGCCAGCCCATGCATGGTTCCACACTGAAGCACCCAGGGCCAGCGCTATGTACACGTCGAGACCCAAAACACATCAATGGTAATTCTAACAAGAAACCAGATAACGTTCCCTCCATGCCGCCTGGGACGAGCGGTAGAAAGCTGGCCAAAAGACATAGATATGGGCCCCATATGACGCGTCTGAGGGAAAAAACCCTGTCAACACTGCTCTGTATAAAGAGAGGAGACAGGGAACCCCCAGAGAGACCTCCCACGTGAGTAATAATTGAAAAGATATATGTAAACATTGAGCCAAATGACCAAAAGCTCAACACATATGAAATAGAGAGCAGAGCAAAAAACAAAGTTTCCAACGCATCGCATAACTCAATCTTGACAGCGGTCCACAACATGGAGCCTGAAAAAAATACTCACGGAAGCCTCACGACCAATAGAAACGCGCCCAGTGACGTATTCTATGGCCGGGGAAATTCCGTGACCCACCTGCCCAAATATGGCGTGGGACCAGGGAACTCCCCCCCCCCCCCCCCCCCTCTCCCCACCCTGTGACGCACTGACCCGACAGCGTGACAGGAAGACCGAAGAACAGGAGGTCCAACCCCCCGCCCAATCAGAAAAAAGGGGGGAGTGGTTTATCAGTTCACCTCCTTATGACCCCATACCCCGGATACGATGAAAACAACAAGCGGCGCATGATACCAGTTTACCTAGCATGCTACCTGAAAAGCGTATATCCACTAGGATAAGCTCAACCATTGCACGCCAGCCACAGACGATAAACTCGTTTGTGAAAACGGGTTTTTATACAAGGCTTTAGGCTCATGTGCGAACACGTCACCCTTGTTTACATACTTCACCAAGTAAAGAGAAAACACAGACGTTTAAAGAGAGGGTCAAAGACCTCGGTACAAGCTACATATGTGATTACTTCTGTAGGCTAACACTCTAACCTGGTTGTGGACTCTATGCCATGTTTCGCAAACGTAACAGAATACACACAACCCCCTCAGATAAAAAAGGTAAAGTTCGCTCTTACTACTGCAAGAAGAACACAGTCTTCTTCATGATGAGGGAAGACAAGTCTTTCGACCGAGTGCTAGCCACAGACCTTGCTAAGCACACATATATAGCAACCAGAACACAATTTTCCTCCCTAAGCAAGCACAGAACCCGGTGAGGGTTATACATCGTATCCCCAATATATAGTGAATAAACACACATTTTGTAACAAAAAACAGTCCCTCACCAGGAGGGACTTTTTTATTTAATAACAAAATCATATGTTGGGGGGGGTGCGGCAGGGGTAAACAGGGGAGTCACTAGCGGCACCTGCCGCGTGCAGAGCGCTGTTTGCCCCACGGGGAGCCGGCCCGGAGGAACGGTTCTGGGGAGCCTGGTCACGACGATCCCTACCGTTACCTCCGGGCGTGTTGCGGCTGGCTGCAACGGACGAGGCACTCCCTCCACTCCTGGCCTTCTTCGCCGAAGGTCCAGCAGCGGCGGCGGTGATGGCGGAGGCAACGGTCGCGGTCCTCTAACGGCATTGCTTCTTCCGGACATCACCGGTGGCATCAGGTCGGGGGAAATGGGGTTGGAGCACAGAGCGCTCCTCCTCCATCTCTCTGCAGGCTGCCGTCATCTGCTGCATGGCCGACCCGAATAGCCCAGCATCGGAGAGGGGGGCCGTGAGCAGCGGAATCCTCCTCTGTTCCGGCACCCGCGCCTGCTCCAGCCAAAGGTGGCGCTGGGAGAGAGTGGCCAGGGCGCGCTACTTCCCCGCGGCTATTGCCTGCAGCTGGGTTAGGTGCAGGATGGCCCCAGCCGCCTGGGCGTGAATATATTGTTGATGGTCATCCAATACCGACCCGCCTGCCATCAGCCCCGACATGTAGCGTGCTAGCTGCGCGATGTTGGAGGTCGCAGCTAGGCTCTGAGTCGCGGCGATGTACACCTGGTCACTCCAATTGGCTAACTGCCTAGCCGATTTCCCTTGGGGAGCCGGCTTTCGACGACGTTGCCAGAGCTGAGACGCCATGAGCTCGGGGAACAAGGCAAGCAACTCCCCTTGCGTACCTCCCTCCACATCACTTGCATCCCTCACGTACGGAAGGCTGCCACGGGCGCCACCATCCGACGCGGCAGATAGCTGGGCATCTTGTCTCAGGGTCGGAGGTTCTAACCCAACCCTGGAGTACAAGGGACCCCAAGGAGACGCAACACTCCCTGCCACTCCCCGAGGGGGAGAGTGATACGTCTCTACTGGGGCTTCAAACAAGAGAGCTCTTGCCCCCTCCATATAATTCTCAGTCTCCATCGGAAATGGAGACGAGGCAAGAGAACTCTCGTCCGGCTCCAGCACAACATCAAAGCCTGGCCGTTCGCCCCTGCTGCTCGCCACCTTACGACGAGAGCGAACTGAGGCGAAGAGTCTGCGTCGCAAATCCCCTGCCACCAGAGGAACTGTCGGCCGACTGTCTACTGGTGGGGGAACCAGGGCCGGAACCAGGCCATCTCACGGGAGATGGCGGCTCAACGGCCCGGCCTCTCGGATAGGCAAACTCACCACCGGGCGCCGCCCGGGCGTATCTGACTGCCACGACTGCCGAGCCAGAGACGCCCCACGACGCACGGAGGATGCGACAATGGTGAAGCGCTGGTGAAGAGTGACGTTGCGAGCGTCCAAACCCTCTGAAGGTGCAAACATTATGTCTTAGCTTTTCTCGTAAAATTGCGAGAGAGAGAAAAATAAGATATAATGTCCACGTAGCTCCTTTCCAACAACTATTTCGCACTAAACTCAAAGTGGTGTATACAGTCACTTCTATGGTGGTGAAAATGGGGAAGGAGCTGTTAGTATGGTCACAACCCTGCTTATGTAGAGGAGTGGATGTGGGTGTGGCCAGGCGGATGGGTGTGTACATGTGAAAATTATTCAGTATTAGATTGATAAGGGATAGGGTTCCACTAGAGTGGAGAGCGTAAGCTATACGATATATAACGGAACCTCTTCACTCAGAGAACTGAGGTTACGTCATAAGTTTGTAACTGACTGTAACTGGTTGGGTTATTTTTTTTCCTGCATGCATGGCTACTGAGTTCTGTTCTCTCTCTTCCTTTGTTTCACGACGAGCTTTTACA
>NC_140165.1:259931083-259946083 GCF_963971535.1 Notolepis coatsorum | reverse complement strand
GAGGATGGGGCCCAGTATCGACCCCTGGGGCACCCCACAGGTAAGTGGGGCCGCTGAGGAGAAGAATTCTCCAAGCTGGACTGAGAAGCTCCGGTCAGTCAGGTAGGACTTGAACCAGCTTAGGGCGACGCCTGTGATGCCAACATGTTTTTCCAGGCGCGACAGTAGGACAGTGTGGTCTATAGTGTCGAAGGCGGCTGTCAGGTCTAAAAGCACGAGAATGGCGGGATTTCCAGAATCTGCAGCTAAAATTAGATCGTTTTGGACTCTCAGGAGGGCTGTTTCAGTGCTATGGCGCGGTTTAAAGCCAGACTGAAACTTTTCATGGATTTGATGAACATCTAAAAACAGTTTTAACTGGAGGTAAACTGCTCGCTCCAGGACTTTTGACAGGAAGGGTAATTGGGAAATAGGCCTGAAATTAGATAAAATAGAGGGATCAAGGTTTTTCTTTTTTATCAGGGGTTGAACCACAGCGTGCTTAAAGGCAGTTGGGACACAGCCAGAGCTGAGAGAGGAATTTACCATCAACAGAATAGTGGGCAAGACTGAATCAAGCACTTCTTTTAGAAGGCGAGAGGGAAGGCTATCTGAGGGGCAGTTTGTGGGCCGTAAGTGTTTAATTATGTCAGAGAGAGAGGAGGGAGAGACGGGCTGGAACTGCTCAAAAACAGCAGGCAGGGAGTGTAGGGGAGAAGGGGGGGGGGCTGGGAAGGCTGTAATGAGAACTGGTCTGAGAGCAGAGATTTTATCAATAAAAAACTTTAAAAAACGTTCACAGAGAGCAGATGATGGCACAACTGGGGAGACATCACGGGGGTTAATGAGGGAGTTAAGAATTTTAAAAAGAATCTGGGGCTTGTGGCAATTTGTAGAGATCAAATTGGAGATGTATTTGCATTTAGCAGTTTTGACAGCATTTTGATATGCAGATAGGCAGTCACGTAGGATTTTGAGAGAGACGTGGAGCTTATCCTTGTTCCACTTTCTCTCTGCACGCCTACATGTGCGTCTGAGAGCACGCGTGGAGTCATTTAGCCATGGTGTTTGGAGTGTTTTGCTGCGTTTGGACCTGAGAGGTGCAACAGAGTCTAAAATATTTTTGCAGGTCGAGTCAAACATTGAAATTAAATCATCTATATTAAAAACACAGTTTGCGCCCAAGGCGTGAAGTGGGGAACCGTTAAAAGCATCAGAAAAAAGCACAGCAGTCAGGGGGCCCAACGTACGCGAGTAGCGCGCAGGGGCATGGTCGTTCTTATGTAGGCACGGGGCTATTAAGGTAAACACAACAGGTGAGTGGTCAGAAAGACCTGCAGCACAGATGTCTGTTATAGAGACAGATATACCAAACGATAATACAAGATCTAACGTGTGACCTTTTTCATGTGTTGGGCCAGTGACTGATTGTATCAGATTAAATGAATCAATGAGATTTAGAAAGTCCCGGGATAGGGGTAGCAGCGGACAGCAGACATGAACATTAAAATCACCGCAAATTAAAATGTGGTCATATTTCACCATGATCCCAGCGAGAAAATCGGCAAAGTCTGTGATGAACTCCTTGTTGTATTTGGGTGGACGATAGACAACAGCACAGAACACGGGGGATGACAGGTGCAGTTCAAATGTTTGCAGCTCAAAGCTAGAGTAGCTTGCTACAGGCTGGGACAGGCGACACTGGAAGCAAGATTTGAACACGGAGGCTAAACCTCCACCTCTACCGGAGGACCGGGGGGAATTAAAAAATGTACAGTCAGGAGGGAGCAGTTCGGAGAACGGTGTACAGTCACCAGCGTGGAGCCAGGTCTCAGTTAAAAACATAAAATCCAGTTTATGGAAAGTAAAAAGATCATTTAGAAGAAATGTCTTATTTAAAATCGATCTAGCATTTATAAGAGCCATGTTGAGAGTGATATCTGGCGTCACACTGGACGCAGCACGTCGCAGCGGGCGCAGGTTGGTGTGGACAACACCATTTCCACGTGCTCTCAACTGCCCAGGCAGAGGCACGGCCGTTGATTTTGTAGTGACAACAGTGATAATCCGATGTGGATGGCCGGGTCTGTTAGTAGATCTGCTGGTGTGGCCTGAGTTAGGCCTAGTAGTGGAGCTACTACTATGGCCTGGGTTAGGAGTGTGCAATAAAAATAGTCAGTCATGTGGGAGATTCTGTATAGTGTGCTGCACATTTCCCGCTAGCGTCTGGCTACTTAGGTGATGGGAAAAATTTGAGGCCAGGACTGCAATTCCCTTCTGATTGAGATGCAGGTTATCACTTTTATATAGATCAACCCTATTCCAAAATGAATCAAACTGGTTAATATAATCAAAGCCACATGCCAGGCAGAAATTTTGTAGCCACTGGTTGGCGCTGTAGAGGCGGCTGAACATCTCAGAGCCCCGTCGGAGGGTAGGGATTAAACCTGAGAATATGCATGTTTTGCCTAGGCTCTCGATCGTTGCTGCCAGTAGTTCATAGTCATCGTGAAGCTTGACTGATTGTCTACACTTGATATCGTTTGTACCCACATGGACAATCACGTTATGGGCAGTTGGGTGAAGGTCGATGATGGTGGGGATATATTGTAGTAGATCGAGAATTTTTGCACCTGAGAATGAGTATGAAATGCTATTTGGGACAGCAACGGATCTAACGATTGAATCACCTATGATTATACACTCTGGAGGTGGGAAAAGAAGGCGGCTGGCATGGTGAGTTTTGCTCGCTGTTGGAGCAGCAGGTGGACGAGTGGGGCTGGGAGAGGTGGAAGAATTTGACGCTGGGTTTACTCTGGATCGCTTGCCGGAGGGGGAGGCGGCCGGGGAGTTTGAAGTAGTGCTGCCAGGTGAAGATCGCTTTCTGCGGGAGGATGGACCAGACCCAGCATGGTCATTTCTCACCGATGATGGCCAGGAAGATGACCCGAACCGGAGCCGAGAGGGGGAGACCGCAGGCATCGGCGGTCCAATTTCGCCATCGTCCATACTCAGTGGTTCAAAGTGATTAAAAAGTTGGGGCATTTCACTGTCCTCTTCGCTCAGTGGATCCGGAAAAAGAGGCAAGGCCAACTTTTTTCTGCTTCTCAACACCGTGGTCCAGGAGGTGGAGGGAATTATGGGGCAGTCACTGGTTGCCGACTCCGAGGCGGGGGGGAGCCTGTCCCTGGTCAGCTCCACGCCCGCCAGCCGGAGACTGGAAATAATCTGGGACTGCCGGTGCAGGAGTTCATGGATGTGCTTCTCCAGGGAAAGAAGCTCAGACTTGAGGCCTGATAGTTCATCTGTGGCCACCATGACCAAGCCCGGATAGCCTATCTCCAGGCTAACAACAACGGGTAAGTTAAAGTCTCTCAAGTGTACAAACAGTGGTGTTGCGTATACAACTAAAAGAGTAAAAACAGCGATAAAAACAGCGATAAAAATGTGTAGCAGGGACGGCGGAGCTATAGGCTAACGTTGAGTGTGTTGTCAGCTGGACCCACGCTAACGTGACTGTGTCATCTGGCCCATTTAGGAAATCCCTGAACATGATATTGCATTGGTTTGTGATAGATTATTAGTTACTGGGTATTTCAAAGTACCTCATATTTGGTACCATTTTGAAGCTAACAACTAGGGCTTTCCAATTATATAAAATAAGTATGATTATCATCATAATTCTTTGTATTATGGTTCATATGTAGTTGCACTTGAAATTAAACTTGGAAGATAAAAATGAATTTTCAAGCACTTTCCTTGCTTATTTTAGATGTATGTGTAATGAATGGAATGTAGACAATCTTGTTGGCAATATAGAACAGCTGACAGAATAAAAATAACATATATTGTTCAAAAGTTATGAATTAATTAATGAAACTAGATTAGATAAAAAAGATATATATATATTTTTTTTTTTACATATTGTGATGGTAATTATAAAACTTTCATGTGTGTGTTAAAAATGTTCTTCAAACTTACCCCATTAGCTTCATAGAGCCCTGTCTTCCTCCATACTCTCTGCCGCTCTATACCCATCTTTCCTGGGTAGGGTGATAGCGTGAAGACCATGGCTCTAGCTGGTGTTGTTAGCCAATGCTAGCATTGTAGCTAGCGTCCAGAAGCTAGGGCTTGTCGTCAATTCTAGGTTGATAAAATGAAATATGTTACATATATACGAATATGACCGACTAATGAATACACTAAATACAGCAATGTGGCTATTTGAAAACCCTGCATTTGCGAAATAAATACGTCAACTGTGTCACGTGTTAGCTCAGCAGCTAACGCATGGTAGCCCCTACTAGCCCGGGGGGAACTTTTGAAAACAAGCTTTTTGAGTGGAAAATATGACCAGAATCTCTGGAAAAACATCTCACAAACACTATAGATGGTCATAAACGTTAACGAATGCTATAATAAGTCCAACAAATTAGTATAAACAGTACTTACACGGTCGTTTCAAAATGCCCAGACACGTGTTGAATCCCCTGAGAAATTTATTAATTGACTGACCGCTCTGGGAAGATATACCAAAGAACTCGGCCCGCCGTCAAGGGGGCCATTTATATAGTTCCTCTAAGACCTGCAGACTAATACTTGCTGTGCTGGTGGTGGTGGGGCTTCCAAATATGGTCTAAAAAATGGTGTCCTTCGGCCAAAGAATTGCCAGCATGACTACCGCGCCCTAGATCACGGCGCCATGAGGGGCGACCTGGAAGATGTATGTTATTTTAAGACACTGTTCAAAGTCTTTGATGAGGAGATGTTGAATAAGAGCTTTTTGTTCATTCTAATGTATTTATTACAAGCATGGGTATTTGAAAAGTTAATTATACACAGGCATGGCGAGGACAGCTACATATCGGGGGTCATGCACACACAGGACCCCAGCTTCTCCCTCGTTGGTGTTGTTGTTAGCTTGTGGGACTGCATACACTGAAACCAATACGCCGTCAAACTTGTAGCAGAGAACTTGTACCCTATATTGTTACCAGTTAACCCTTTCAGATGCAATTCATTTATGTTTCCTCTGGAATACTCTATTTTGTAATTGGAGAACTCCGCGGCCCATTAGCCACATCATCTTTAGAACGTTGAGTCCTCGAGATTCTCTCTTGCGTGTGAGATGGCAGCCTACACCTGAATGGGCCCGGTCTGTGCAACAACCCCGGCCCCCAGAAACAAGCTTGTCAGATTAGATTGTACCTACCGTACGAGACAGCGTAATATAAGATGTGATTTTACCAGTGTCTTATTAGGTCTGATCTGAAACCCAGAGATCCAGCGGAGACGTTCTGTGACCCACGGAACTAAGAGCTTTTATGTAACACCAGTCATGTCTTGCGTAACACACTGACTGATGGACAGAAGGCAAAGGGTTATTAAAACTTTTTTTTTATGAATTTGAATCCGGCCCTGATACCTCGGATTGTTACAGTAAGACGCTCTGGTCATGTGGGGACCAATGATCCCTTCATACACAAGCATTCCCTCCAACTCTGGTTATATCAGAGGATCAGAGGATCATGTAACCACGTGCTGTTCAGGTCAAAAGGTCTAGTGCCGTCTTCGACTAAAGAAAATCTCAGTCGACTAATCATGCTGAATCTAAGCTGAATCATGGGACTTTGTCCACTAATCGATTAGTTGATGTAATCAGCAAAGGAGTAAAATCATGTTTAAATCTTGTGCTTACCAGAGATGTGTTTGTAATCTTTCAGGAAATATCTCATTCAGCATGGAAAGAGAAGCATGAAATCGACTAACAAAGTCTTGGTCGCCTAAATACCAAACCGATCGGTTAATGGATTGAGAACGGACCAGGGGAGTAAAAAGTACCCAGAAATTATACTTAAGTGAAAGTATGGGTACCGTCTCAAAATTGTACTCAAGTAAAAGTCAGAGTATCTGGCTAAAATCACACTTGAGTAAAAGTCAAAAAGTTTCTACTTTTAAATGTACTTTAGTACTAAAAAGTTAAAGTAAAATAATTTTTTATTGCAAGGGATAGACCAGGCCCTCATTTATCAATGCTGCGTATGGACAGATATGTGTGTAAACCGTGCATACGATCATTTTCTATATTTTTTTAATCCTCTTTTTCTCCGATTTGTCTCTGTTTTCTCCCCGTCCCAATTTAGTCGTTGTGCCAATTTCCCCCCTCCCCTACCTGGTTGTTGTGCGCATGTTCTCCTACTGGTCGGTACAAGGGAACCCTGAAGTCATCCGCATGCTTCCTCCGACACGCGCGGCGACAGCCAGTGACTCTTTTTTCACCTGGCAGCGAGGACTCTCATTGGTGAAGTGTAACGCGTGGGAGGGCACGCTGCCTTCATCAAGTCCTGCCTCCACTGCAAGCGCCCAGACCTGACCTGTAGGCGTCGCTGTCCACAACGCCAGATTCCCACCCATGACTTGCCCTCCCCTAACCCAGCCAAACGGGTTAGTATAGCGATCAGCCCAAGCCTCAAGCAATGCTGACTCCGGGAGTCGAGACCGCAGCCTCTTGCATTGGTGACGAGCGCAATCTCCGCTACGCCACCTGACCGCCTTCGTAGGATCATCTCTAAGCAAAGTGTGGGATTTATCAACATGAACGTGTGCTTGAGATTGTACATATATACGCACAGCTCAGACCGTGCGTACTGTACCTGTCACCTGTCACATAGGAAGACTGCAGACGGACGGAATAAGCTTTCATGCGTTCGTTTCAACACTGACGTCTTCGGTATGACCCGTAATTAATTATAGGTAATTGTAAAATAGCAATAGTAGTGTAATTATTGTCAAACCCTATAGCATTTGGAATAGGTCTTTCTGAATGAATGCAGCATGGTGTGCGCTTCGCGGGGAGCTGTTTTCAGGGCAGTCTATTTGCAGAGAGACCATAATATTAAGTAGAGTCCGCTACTGCTATACCCGAGACACATTCTCCTTGATTTGTACCGCAATTTGGGACCCAAATTGGAGCGTGGAACAAAACACACAAATTCCATCCTGTGCACATTCAAGTCCTCTCCCCCCTCGGGTCTTTGGCCACCAACACGGTCCATCGTGATATTGGAGATGGATCGAGCAATAGACTGTTACTGTACCACCCATGTAGCTGTCAAAGCTCCATCACAAATTCACTTATGTGAATAGAAAGGGATTCCACTCAGTCAATGTACATGCAATGTGCATTTGGCTGATATCGTTATACTTGTGGCCGGGAGGAACACACGCATTGTATTTAATTAAATTGTAATGTTATTACTCTGGTATCTGTAATTAAAATATCACTTAAATACAGGTGATCGAGGTTATCCACTGAAGCCATAGTTAATGACTCTGACCAACCCGAACAGGCGCACAATTATAACGGACTCACGCTTGCACAAGAGCCATTTAGAGCATACTGTAGTTGGCCTGCTTGTTCGGCACGGGGGGCCAGACGCAAAACACCCACCTCCAAACGCGATAAAATATTGTTTAAAATAAAAAGCTAAAATACTATTATTTTGTGTGTCATGTTTCCAAATAAGATTGTTCACAACGAAATGCTTAACTTCAATTGGTTGGTTAGATGACCTCCGTGATCAATCTCGCTATCAGTGACGTTTCTCATAGTTCGCTTAGTCCATTATTCCACATTCCATGGGGGTGTTTCATTACCATGGTTCATTAGGGGCGGTTCTGTATGCAAATACTTAGAATCGTACACGAGCATAGATGGTAAGAACCATTGGTATTTATCAACACAGAGTGTGCATATGAGTCGGTAGGACCTGTGCATGCACGGTTGATAAATCCCTATTTTTATGTGCGTAGAGACATTCTAAATGCCGTACATAGGAACGAAAATAGAACACTTTCTACGCATTATTGATAAATGAGGGGTCTCAAACTCATTACATTGTGGGCCAAGTTTTCATTTTAACTACACATTGCACCAGGTGAGTTAGTTGAAGAGGTGAGCCAATTAGTGAAATCTTCAGCTGGTGTTTAGACAAGGCTGGAATGAAACCAAGCATACACTCTGCCCACAATGGAATGTGTTCTGTGATAGACAATGCTGAAATTAAAGAACAGAAGACACTTTTTTTGCATTAAAATGATTTAATGCACTTCTCCATAGAATTTGAAAAAACATGTCAAGGTAAACTAACATGGATGGCATTCACATCACAGCATCCAGTTGTAAAGTTGGCCAAACTACAGCCTTGGAAAAAATTAAGGGTTTAGTTATTTTTTTTATTTTTTATACGTGGGTTCGACATTGCACATCCTAAGGTTCTTGTCAAATACATGTAGTTGAAAATAATTTTTAAATCGGCACTGGTTAGTGGTTAATATCCACTGAAAGCTTGTTAGCATTTTGTAGCAATGCTAATGGCAACAAATGGGTTCAAAGAGAACATTTCATGGAGATAGGGCCACCCATGGGTGCTCGTCTTGTCCGTCCACACCGACCGTTTCGTCCTCTTCATCACTCGTACTATCGTTTGTGGCCATGTTCTGTAGCTCGTCACTCTGACTGTCTATTCTTCTGATAGCAGGTGTTTAATCAAAGATCCCCGCTCTAGTCTTGCACAATCAGCATGGGTATGGGCAAGTTAATTTTCCATTGATGGGGATTTGATTGGCTGTTTTTAAATAAAGTGTGGCCGCAGGATTAATAACGTTAACGTTAGTTCGTTGTAGGTCTGCATTTTAAATGTAAGAAGTAAAAAGTATTTTTTTTTTTCTCTGAAATGTAATTGAGTAAAAGTACAAGTATAATAACCTAATAATACTTGAGTAAAGTACAAATCCCCAAAAACAGTACTTAAGTATTGTAACAAAGTACAATTACTCAAGTACTTTACACCCCTGGAACGGACAGCCTTGAAAACGTCCCTCCTGGGGTTCGGATGAGTCACAGGTCCTCCTTCATTCTGTACCTTGTGACTCTGCTGTGCTGAACACACCATGTGTTACACTAAATAAAGTGTTTTCTGAGTGTGCTTTGGGTGTATGATGTGTTTGGGTGTAGGATGTGTTTGGGTGTAGGATGTGTTTGGGTGCAGGATGTGTTTGGGTGTAGGATGTGTTTGGGTGTAGGATGTGTTTGGGTGCAGGATGTGTTTGGGTGTAGGATGTGTTTGGGTGCAGGATGTGTTTGGGTGCAGGATGTGTTTGGGTGTAGGATGTGTTTGGGTGCAGGATGTGTTTGGGTGCAGGATGTGTTTGGGTGTAGGATGTGTTTGGGTGCAGGATGTGTTTGGGTGCAGGATGTGTTTGGGTGTAGGATGTGTTTGGGTGCAGGATGTGTTTGGGTGTAGGATGGAATCCTAGCCAGATGTTACAGTAGCCTAGATGGATTGGACATTTCAAGACTCTGAGATCCAAAGAAGTACAAGGATCAATGTACTGTATTGGTGATCTCGGTCTCCCTCTCTCTCTCTCTCTCTCTCTCTCTCTCTCTCTCTCTCTCTCTCTCTCTCTCTCTCTCTCTCTCTCTCTCTCTCTCTCTCTCTCTCTCTCTCTCTCTCTCTCTCTCTCTCTCTCTCTCTCTCTCTCTCTCTCTCTCTCTCTCTCTCTCTCAAATACTGATACTGGTCGACCGTCTGGGCTATCTGTCTGATACCAGGATAAAGTAGATAAGTAGCGGCTGATGTTATGCAGTATGTGTGTTGTTGTGTGTCGTTAGTCTCAGTTTGGTCAGTCTATTCAGAGAAAGAGAGATATACAGAGATATACACAGTACCCCGAAGGTCATTTATTTTAAATGAGCAGTGACCCTAAACACAAGACAAGGGTCAAGTATAGGTTAACCGTCTGTAGTGTGGTAGTAAAAGGGTTAACCTTCTGTAGTGTGGTAGTGAAAGGGTTAACGCCGCCCTCAGAAGGAGACCAGGCTGTTCAGCTGGCGTTGTACCAGCAACTTCTACATGCAAGTTGGCTTAAACGCAACTGAGTTGGATCTGAATTACATGACAGTATGACATTCCATTCAATGAACGAGAAACTTATATCACCTGCAGCCCTAAAATGCAACTATGTATAGCTTGGTTTTCTCAGTTCATGAAAAATAAATATAACTTATTGGAGGACTTTGTGCCCATTCTATAGTCACCCATGTGCAATTAAAAAATTTTAATAAAAAAAAACACACCATTCTCAGTCTTTAGTTTAGTTTTCCCATCATTTCAGAAACGTTTTGTTGTTGTTGTTGTTGTTGTTGTTGTTGTTGTTGTTGTTGTTGTTGTTGTTTCTGTTGTTTTTAAATAGGTTTCTTCATCCAATGACAGCAGCCTCTCCCTCCTCCACAAACACACTGTCCTCAACCTTACAAAAAGTGTAGTTTTGTTTAATTCCAAAAAAGGTTTTTAAAGATACATCATCTCCAGCGGTGAGAATCCCTCCACTGCCTCGTCCCCCACCGACCCCTGGTCCCGAACCCTCAGACAAGATTATTTTTCTTTCCAAATTCCAAAAAAGTGTTTATTTTTAGGTACATCAGTGTTTTATCCAACGGCAGCTCTGAGAACCCCCCTCCCCCTCTCTCTCTCTCCTCTGTCCTCCCATGACATCATCAGAAGGCTCCCTCCCTCTCTCTCTCTCCTCCGTCCTCCCATGACATCATCAGAAGGCTCCCTCCCTCTCTCTCTCTCCTCCGTCCTCCCATGACATCATCAGAAGGCTCCCTCCCTCTCTCTCTCTCTCCTCCGTCCTCCCATGACATCATCAGAAGGCTCCCTCCCTCTCTCTCTCTCTCCTCCGTCCTCCCATGACATCATCAGAAGGCTCCCTCCCTCTCTCTCTCTCCTCCGTCCTCCTCCGTCCTCCCATGACATCATCAGAAGGCTCCCTCCCTCTCTCTCTCTCCTCCGTCCTCCTCCGTCCTCCCATGACATCATCAGAAGGCTCCCTCCCTCTCTCTCTCTCCTCCGTCCTCCCATGACATCATCAGAAGGCTCCCTCCCTCTCTCTCTCTCCTCCGTCCTCCCATGACATCATCAGAAGGCTCCCTCCCTCTCTCTCTCTCCTCCGTCCTCCCATGACATCATCAGAAGGCTCCCTCCCTCTCTCTCTCTCCTCCGTCCTCCCATGACATCATCAGAAGGCTCCCTCCCTCTCTCTCTCTCCTCCGTCCTCCCATGACATCATCAGAAGGATCCCTCCCTCTCTCTCTCTCCTCCGTCCGCCCATGACATCATCAGAAGGCTCCCTCCCTCTCTCTCTCTCCTCCGTCCTCCCATGACATCATCAGAAGGCTCCCTCCCTCTCTCTCTCTCCTCCGTCCTCCCATGACATCATCAGAAGGCTCCCTCCCTCTCTCTCTCTCCTCCGTCCTCCCATGACATCATCAGAAGGCGCAGGCGCAGACCACGGCGACCACCACGATGTTGCCGATGGTGGCCAGCACCGCGACCCACAGCCAGATGGTGTCGCTGGACACCTTGCCGTCGTCCTCCGCCTCGGGGGGCCGGGTGTACCCCGCGTTGAGGTTGGAGGTCGACGTCTGGAGCGACGCGTTGCCGTTGTACGGAGAATCCATGAAGGCCCCGCTCACTGCCGGGTAATGCTTAAGGGGGGAAGGGGAGAGAGAGAGAGAGAGAGAGAGAGAGAGAGAGAGAGAGAGAGAGAGAGAGAGAGAGAGAGAGAGAGAGAGAGAGAGAGAAAGAGAGAAAGAGAAAGAAAGATAGAGATTTAGTTTTTTCATTATTATCAAACTTATCAAAATTATTATTTATACTTATTATACGTTGCTATAGATAGTATTTTATGTAGAATAATCTTTTTTGTTGTTGTAGGTAACTGCACTGCAGGTAACATCTACTAATTAACATTTAGTTTGAATGTGATGAATGTGATTTTAATAAAAATGCTGAGTAGAGGGGCGCTCAAGTAGCACACCACGTTATTATGAGTCGAGTGATGTGGGCGACTTTCAGCCTCAACCCTAGCAACTGCCTTCTGTGCTGGTGAGCAACACCGGTGACCCCCCAATGAACTGTGCTGTCACCCTTCCTGTTCAGCCTCTACACCTTGTGACTTCTGCTGTCACCCTTCCTGTTCAGCCTCTACACCTTGTGACTTCTGCTGTCACCCTTCCTGTTCAGCCTCTACACCTTGTGACTTCTGCTGTCACCCTTCCTGTTCAGCCTCTACACCTTGTGACTTCTGCTGTCACCCTTCCTGTTCAGCCTCTACACCTTGTGACTTCTGCTGTCACCCTCCCTGTTCAGCCTCTACACCTTGTGACTTCTGCTGTCACCCTCCCTGTTCAGCCTCTACACCTTGTGACTTCTGCTGTCACCCTTCCTGTTCAGCCTCTACACCTTGTGACTTCTGCTGTCACCCTTCCTGTTCGCGTCTATGCTTTTACCAACGCGTTCGTGTTTCCGGGTTCCCGTTTTGCGCTCCGATTGGCCATGCACGTTTCTGGTCATGTGACATGTGCGCCCAATAGCGTGACGAGCTGTGTCTTTGCCCATTTCCGCGTCAAACAGCCTGCAAACTACCTGCCGTTCTATCGCCCTTGCTCTAAGACAAACTCTAACCTTAACCAACTTCGAAAGAGTGCCTAAGCTTAACCGGTGTAGAAACAGGCGTCACACGATTGGTGCACATGTCACATGACCAGAAACGTCAGTGGCCAATCAGAGCGCAAAACGGGAACCCGGCAACACGAACGCGTTGGTAAAAGGAATCAGGCTTCCTGTTCAGCCTCTACACCTTGTGACTTCTGCTGTCACCCTTCCTGTTCAGCCTCTACACCTTGTGACTTCTGCTGTCACCCTTCCTGTTCAGCCTCTACACCTTGTGACCTCTGACCTCTGAACTGTGCTGTCACCCTTCCTGTTCAGCCTCTACACCGTGTGACCTCTGAACTGTGCTGTCACCCTTCCTGTTCACCCTCTACACCGTGTGACTTCTAAACTGTACTGTCACCCTTCCTGTTCACCCTCTACACCTTGTGACTTCTGAACTGTACTGTCACCCTTCCTGTTCACCCTCTACACCTTGTGACTTCTGAACTGTGCTGTCACCCTTCCTGTTCACCCTCTACACCTTGTGACTTCTGAACTGTGCTGTCACCCTTCCTGTTCAGCCTCTACACCTTGTGACTTCTGAACTGTGCTGTCACCCTTCCTGTTCAGCCTCTACACCTTGTGACCTCTGAACTGTGCTGTCACCCTTCCTGTTCAGCCTCTACACCTTGTGACTTCTGAACTGTGCTGTCACCCTTCCTGTTCAGCCTCTACACCTTGTGACCTCTGAACTGTGCTGTCACCCTTCCTGTTCACCCTCTACACCGTGTGACTTCTAAACTGTACTGTCACCCTTCCTGTTCAGCCTCTACACCTTGTGACCTCTGAACTGTGCTGTCACCCTTCCTGTTCACCCTCTACACCGTGTGACTTCTAAACTGTACTGTCACCCTTCCTGTTCACCCTCTACACCGTGTGACTTCTAAACTGTACTGTCACCCTTCCTGTTCAGCCTCTACACCTTGTGACCTCTGAACTGTGCTGTCACCCTTCCTGTTCAGCCTCTACACCTTGTGACCTCTGAACTGTGCTGTCACCCTTCCTGTTCAGCCTCTACACCTTGTGACCTCTGAACAGTGCTGTCACCCTTCCTGTTCAGCCTCTACACCTTGTGACCTCTGACCTCTGACCTCTGAACTCGATCGGGTGCCACCTACAGAAGTTCTCTGACGACTCCTTCATTGTCAGTTACATCACAGACGACCATGGGGCGGAGTACAGAGCCCTGGTGGAGAGGTTTGTAGGGTGGAGCCCCCTGGTGGAGAGGTTTTGTAGGGTGGAGTGACAGCAACCACCTCCAACTCAACATCAGCAAGACCAAGGAACTATACATAATGACATATATCATGTCAGTTAGGATACAAACCCTCATCTGCACCTTGTGTATACTGTTTATTTGTCTCGTCTTTTTAGATTCAGGTTTTGTTGCCTTTTCTTATTGCCTATATTTACGTCTTTCATATATATTACCCTGCCCATACCTGTAGCTACATCCCCTCCCCCATGTTGCTATGACGCCCAAACTATCCCCAAGGGGATGAATAAAGGAACAACTTATCTTATCTTATCTTAGATGCTATAGCTAGTGTGGATGTTCCCAAACTGGAGAGACAACGCATCTCGGTGGATCAAACGGCTTAGCAAGCTCATTCTCCTTGTAGCAACAATAGCTGTGAAGAAAAAGACCAAGTGCTTCAGACCTGGAAGGACACAACATATCATTCTAGATTCTAGAGTCACACAAGCACAGTGGGAAGTGGGAATCACCAAAGCTGCAAGCTGGCAACGTCCTTGTTGCCTAGATAGATACACAAGGTAGATATACACACGTACTGCACGTCGATGTTGTTTCTCTATAAGACACAAACTTAAACACTCCTCTTAACACGTCGATGTGTGCGCAACTCGACGCCTAAGATAAGATAAGATATTCCTTTATTGATCCCCTTGGGGAAATTCAGGCATCATAGCAGCATGGGGGAGGGGAGGTACAGGTAGTGAAAAAGCAGTGTAAGCAATTATAACAAATCAATTTAATTAACTCTGGACATGTGCATATGGGCAACAAGGTGCGCGATGATGATATGCCCTCTCAGCAATATTTTCCCTACAATAAATAGTTACAATATATAATCTAATAATCCAATAATCTAAATCTAATCTAATATCTAAAAAAAAATGAAATGCTAAATATATGCAATATATAATCTAATAATCTAAATCTAATATAATCTATCACATCACATTTCTCTGAGATGTCTCAGTTTGTTGTTTTATGTGTTGTTTTATTGATATTTGATTTGTTCTATATGTTTGTATATTTGTTATTGTTCTATATTTGTTTGTATGTCTGATTTTGATTTGTTTGACGTTCTATATTTGTTTGTATATTTTATTGGTGTTTTATTGATATTTGTTTTGTTTTTTATGTGGTTTTATTGATTATTCTTGTTAGATGTGTAGATGTTTGTATCCAGACCCCAGGAAGAATAGTCGCTGC
>NC_140165.1:259863583-259926083 GCF_963971535.1 Notolepis coatsorum | reverse complement strand
TTGTGAATTATAACACCTGTTAAGCTGTAAGGTCCCCTTATAAGGGGACCCTGCTTTTCTTTATCATAAATCGATCAATAGAGACTGTATTAGATCCCCATGTGGAAAGAAATGTCCACCCGAGCCACTAGAGGGCGGCAAAGTGACACGTCGCCAATCGTCCTCAAGAGGGCCCACATGTGGGCCCATGGATGTTAAGAGGTTTTAACGTTGTGTTTTTTTTTCAAATGTATCCAAGAGTAAAGACCATAACCCTATCAAAACAGCAGTCAAAGTGTATATTTTCATTTTTACCTATGTTTTATACGATTTGCAGAAAATAAGAATTTATCAGAAAAATGCTAATTATATCTATTTTATCGTAAAACCGTGAGGAAATGACTAAATCCAGATTTAACCCTGCCATTGGAAAGAGGAGCCTTTTCCCTATCCATGGATGATTATGATTTGGCCATAATAAGGTCAAGGTCAAGTTCAAGGTCAAAATGGATTATAATTTATTACTGTATCTACAATCCTTCTGTTTAATCATCTTCCCTTTATTCCTTTGCTTAGATTTTCTTTGTACACTTGATCTCAAGAAGGTGCTGAATGAGCTCAGTGAGCGAAATCTCTTGCGGCACAATTGTAACATGGTGTTATTCACCGGCACAGATGCTAAATGAAATCATAATTTATATTCTCCTTTTTTTTATTACAATTTACTCAAGCCTAGTAACAGACACAATATTTCTGACACTGGGAGTACATACCCCCAGGTCCCGAGATGTTCCTAGATACCATGAACATGCAAATTGACCTTGTAGAAGTGGAGCAATCTTCCATTTACTTAGGCATGTACCTTTAGGCAACATTTCTGAAAATAGGGCAGTGCCACTCACGAGATTTCTCGTGTTTTTTTTATAGGTGGTTGCTAGCCACTCACGAGATTTCTCGGATTTTTTTTTTTTTTTTTTTTTTTGCGATCTGAAAAATTATTGCATCACCCGAGCCTACCCGAGTATTGCCGAGCTGCGCCGGTGATCACTGTGGAAAAAAGCGCCCCCTGTCGTCTCCCAGATGACATAAGTGATTTTGGAATGGACTCAATGAAAATGAATGGGGAAAAAAATCCGGTACTCCACATTTTCCAGTTCACTGATCCAGCCGGGGTTACTAGAGTTCATTCTGGAGCCTCAGATCTCCGCGGATCATGGAGAACCACTGTGTAGCGTTGGATCCATACACGTATCGATTTTTTTCGAATGGTGATCAGGAATTGGAATATACCAGTTGGATACCATCTGATGTCAGGTAAGGACTCTATGTTATCAGTGGTAGGATAATCAGAGTAATTTTGATGAAGTTATAAGCTGTTTTGTGAAATCTCTTCTTTCGTTTTCACTGTAAAAGTCAGAGAGGAAATCAACAAGGCGATTGTCCGTGCGCGGCCGTAATGTGCGTGCGTGCACGTATAATATTGATCATCTAGCGTTTATTTGAAAACGATTCATAAAAAGGCCGACGAATATCAACGTTGTGGAATATTCCACTAAAAGACGATTTTCATAGAATGCTCCAGAATGAGTTGTTTTTTATATCAAAACGGGGGCTTTTCTAACTGCTCTGAAACGGCAACGACGCGATAAAAAAACAATCTGCCTTCACAGCACTGTCTGGAACATAGTCTTTGATAATGCGATGGGCAGATTAGACACATAGCCATAATTTAAAACATAGATTAGGCGATATTAACGTTAACATTGGCGCGGATGGTGGCATTCAAGCGGTAAAATGGAAAACCAGGCATGGCATTTAAAGAGATTTAACCCTGCCATTGGAAAGAGGAGCCTTTTCCCTATCCATGGATGATTATGATTTGGCCATAATAAGGTCAAGGTCAAGTTCAAGGTCAAAATGGATTATAATTTATTACTGTATCTACAATCCTTCTGTTTAATCATCTTCCCTTTATTCCTTTGCTTAGATTTTCTTTGTACACTTGATCTCAAGAAGGTGCTGAATGAGCTCAGTGAGCGAAATCTCTTGCGGCACAATTGTAACATGGTGTTATTCACCGGCACAGATGCTAAATGAAATCATAATTTATATTCTCCTTTTTTTTATTACAATTTACTCAAGCCTAGTAACAGACACAATATTTCTGACACTGGGAGTACATACCCCCAGGTCCCGAGATGTTCCTAGATACCATGAACATGCAAATTGACCTTGTAGAAGTGGAGCAATCTTCCATTTACTTAGGCATGTACCTTTAGGCAACATTTCTGAAAATAGGGCTACAGTTTAACAGGTTAAAACTACAGTTTTCTCTCTGCAATATTTTTAGTAGGGATAATTCATGTTTCCATGGCTTTGGTAGGGACATGTCCTATATAAAACTATACCTATGGAGGAGACAGACAGACAGAGAGGACAGACAGAGAGAGAGAGAGAGAGAGAGAGAGAGAGAGAGAGAGAGAGAGAGAGAGAGAGAGAGAGAGAGAGAGAGAGAGAGAGAGAGAGAGAGAGAGAGAGAGAGAGAGAGAGAGAGAGAGAGAGAGAGAGAGAGAGAGAGAGAGAGAGAGACAGAGAGACAGAGAGACAGAGAGACAGAGAGACAGAGAGAGAGACAGATAGGAAGCATGTCTAGTGAAGCAGAATATCCCTTGTGATTGTTTCCCCAGTTGGTTCTGTGTGTCCCCTGGGGGCTTCCGTAGCACACCCAGCCATACAGGCTGGATGGGAGCCCAGTATTAAGGTCATCCAAGGCAACAGCCTTTATGATGGATAGTTCATTCTATAAAGAGAGAGGCAGGGGGGGGGGGGGGGGGGGGGGGGGGGCACCAGGACTGAGAAACAGCAAGAGAGAAAAAAACTGAATCATGCATGTATACTATGGGATTTACTTTTCTCTCTCTCCCCCCACACACACACACACACACACACACACACACACACACACACACACACACACACACACACACACACACACACCACACACACACACACACAGACAGACAGACAGACAGACAGACAGACAGACAGACAGACAGACAGACAGACAGACAGACAGACAGACAGACACACAGACAGACAGACAGACAGACATACAGACAGACAGACAGACAGACAGACAGACAGACAGACAGACAGACAGACAGACAGACAGACAGACAGACAGACAGACAGACAGACAGACAGACAGACAGACACACAGACACACAGACAGACAAGACAGACAAGACAGACAGACAGACAGACAGACAGACAGACAGACAGACAGACAGACAGACAGACAGACAGACAGACAGACAGACAGACAGACAGACAGACAGACAGACAGACAGACACACACACACACACGAGAGACACATACACAGAGACACACACACACAGAGAGACACATACACAGAGACACAGAGACACACAAATACAAACACACACACACTCACAGTCAGACACAAACACACACACAAACACACACACACTCACACTCACACTCACAGTCAGACACAAATACACACACACACAAACACACAACCTGTGAGATATTAACCATAAACTGATTAGGAACCTTATTTCTCCTGTTAATTATAGACCACAGTTGAACCAACATCAATTCTATGTATAATTATTAAAACATCAATTCTACGTATAATTATTAAAACATCAATTCTACGTATAATTATTAAAACGTAAATTCTATGTATAATTTTGTGACATTGTGATCTACTGTATGTTCCAGTCAATCACTGAGATATAAAGAAGCCTTTAGGATAGATGTACAACATGTATAATATAGTCTCAGTGATGGGAAGTTGGGAACGTCTCCATTATGTATAATTATTGATGCATAACATCCTTATGTTATCCATTATCACAAAGAAGAAAAAAATGTTGTGTGTGTGTGCCAGAGCATGTGAGCGGAGCGGCGCGGACGAGAAATCCGCTCTTCGCTCTAGACGGCTTGTTCCGCTCCGCTAATCGCTCATGTTCATTTACGAATCAAGCGCTCCCCGCTCCACATTGCTCCACAGCATTTTTTTTGGAGCATGATGTAAATTAGCTTGATTTGACCAAACTACAACAGTCTACACCCCCTGGGCCCCTTAACAATTGTTTGTATTGAGCCGTATTGTAATTGTACCCATTCTGCAATCTGCTAAATAACGTTTATCCATTCAACTAGCTCTACTAAGCGATGGTAGTTAGCCTAGCCACAATGCTATTGCTATGGTCGCTGCCATTCACGTTAGCATGTAAGCTAACAACAACAACAATGGCGGAATATACTTTGGTCTAGCAGGATGTGAGTGACGGTTCACCCTTCTCAATGGTTGAAAATGGCCTTCATGTTTGTACATCGCCACCTGTTGCTTTGGCATTGTACTACATGTATATTACATCAGTGTTAAACCACTGTGAGCGGCCCGGAGCGGATTGGAGCGGAGGAGAACTCTCGCTCCGGAAGTCGCGCCGACCCATTTTAAAACCCACTCCGTCGCTCACGTCAAAACCGCCCACTCCGCTCCCCGCGCCGCTCACATGCCCTGGTGTGTGCGTGTATTGTATGTACGTGTCCATGTGTGTGTGTGTGTATTTGCACGCGCATGCTCGTTCCCTCCTTGTTGAGAAAAAGGAATCAAAATGTTCTGCAACAGTATAAGATACAAGAGCATAATTTATGAGAAAACTTTAAGAGCGCCCGAATAAGCCACTTAATATGTATATTTAATTAAAGCCGCCCGCTACGGTCTTCCATCAAAGACGGGCCCTTTTCAAAGAGACAGTAACAAATCCTGGTGTCCCCGTCCCAAGGGTCCAGAGAGAGACCGCCCTGTGGAAACACATCTCCAAGTCTCTCATCCATCTCGGTTCAGATTAGAGTGAGTCAGGCCAGGATGTAGGGAGGCAGGTTGACCTCGTATGGGGGTGCATGCTGTTCTCAACACTGCTTCCAATTTAAAGTTTAAATTATTCACAAACAAGACAATACAAACATGACCAACAAAAAACAAAGACAACCAATTATAATAATAATAAGGGGGGTGAGGGGGGGTTTCAGAGTGTTACAAAGGTTCAGAAGTATTCAAGATGATTTAATAAAGTTCCAGGGACCTTGAAGGCCATCGGGCCGATCACTCTCTTGAAGAGACAGAGCAGCCTGTTCCATTGACGGCAAGTCCATGAAGTCCTTGCGCCCGTTCTCCAAACTGAAGCAGTTCGGTTTGCGTTCTTTCCAGTTCATTACAATAATCCGTTTGGATGCTAAAAAGGCCGATGCTACAATATTCTTTACAATATTTGCTTGAGCAATGACCATTTTTACGCCCAATATACAATATATAGGGCAAGGATTAATGTAGATTTGGAGAGTAACTGACGGGTTCTCAACACGGCTGATTTTTCATTTGGATTTCCTCCGAACTGGTGGGCTAACCCTTCCAACTGTAACCCCCCCTAACCATAACCATAACCATAACCATAACCATAACCATAATCTAACCATAACCATAATCTTAATCTAACCATAATATTAATCTAACCATAACCATAATCTTAATCTAATTTTAACCTAACCATAACCATAATCTTAATCTAACCATAATCGTAATCTTAATCGAGCCATAATCTTAATATTACCATAACCAAAATCTTAATCTAACCATAACCATAATCTGAATCGAGCCATAATCTTAATATTACCATAACCATAATCTTAATCTAACCATAACCATAATCTTAATCTCATTTTAACCTAACCATAACCATAATCTTAATCTAACCATAACCATCATCATAATCTCATTTTAACCTAACCATAATCTCATTTGAACCTAAGTGTAGACACCTGAATATGTCTAACAATAATTCAATGTGTCTAACCTAATTCCTTGTACTCTACTGTGTTCAGGATAACGTTGTGTAAACTCCCCTTTCTAACATTGACATTTAATAGTGGAGCATGCACTGGACTGCCGCCAGGGGGAGCTGGTGTGACGTTGGGCAGGAGAGATGACAGACGAAGAAGGGCTGGCTGAAGGCAGAACTCAGACAGCCTCTTCATCGTTTCGACACTAGACTAGACAGCTCTAGACACTAAGGACACGCAGGATATGACCCCCGTCACGGGGCGGGTTAGTAATGTCGTATGCGATAGCTTAGCTTCCAGTTAATGCTAAAGAGACATTGTGAACAAAGAAGCAGACGTGTTACTGCCGAAGAGTGTGGTAGATATTGCACACGTTGCGTTTTAGTTAAAGTATAGGCGACAGGACAGGGGATCGTCTCGATCCACAGTTTAGCTTCAGTTAGGCCTAGCACCACAGTTTAGTCCGCGTGTCGCAGCAGCGGACTCCTCGACGGACGTCGCCGGACTACACCCACCTCCAGCTGTCACCTGCCTAACGTCAACCCAGCCCGCCCCTGCCTGTCACAGGTGACAAGCACGGGACCGTTCGTCGGCCATCTCGCAACACGGACATTCGTTGCGGGAGCAGGCCCGCCCTTGGTTAAGTACACACGAGCCAGTTACAGTGAGCACTCCGAGTGCTGGAGCCTGGGGTAAACATTCTCTTCGTGCAGCGCGTGCCCTTTCAGAGGCGAAGAGAATCAGTACTTTGAACTGGCCCGTGTACCATTGCTTAGCGGCGCCCCGACGTTTGTTATTTTGGGGACTGCCGGTTTAGACAGGCTTTTTGTTTCAACTGTGGGCCCACTGTATTTTCTGGTTAAATGTGTTGTGTAAGCGGGAAGCGCTTTATTCATTGTGTTGCGTAAGCGGGAAGAGCGTTATTCGTTGTGCCTCGTGTAAGTGGGAAGAGCTTTAATCATTGTGTTGTGTAAGCGGGAAGAGCTTTAGTCATTGTGCCTCGTGTAAGTGGGAAGAGCTTTAATCATTGTGTTGTGTAAGCGGGAAGAGCTTTAGTCATTGTGCCTTGTGTTGATTTACCGTTTTGGAACACTTCACGTGTTGATAACATTATTACAGGCGTCCTGGAAGGCAGGATGGCCTGGAGGTAAAGAGGCCGGTCAGTAAACGAAAGGTCGCCAATTTGATCCCCACCACTGACAGGAGGGTGTATTCCAGCTGTGAGCTGGTGACTGAAGGGTAGCTGGTATTACATCTACGATGCTCACCATCTCTGCCTAAGTGCCCTTGAGCAAGGCACTGAAGCCCAAAACTGATCCAGGGGCACTGCAACCCTGTGCTCTGACCTGTCTGATGAAATAGACATGTGTGGGGGACTGTGTGTTTGTGTAACTAGGAGGGATATGAGGACTGTGTGTATGTGTCACTAGGAGGGATGTGAGGACTGTGTGTATGTGTAACTAGGAGGGATATGAGGACTGTATGTGTCACTATAGGGATGTGAGGACTGTGTGTGTGTAACTAGGAGGGATATGAGGACTGTCACTAGGAGGGATGTGAGGACTGTGTGTAACTAGGAGGGATATGAGGACTGTATGTATCACTAGGAGGGATGTGAGGACTGTGTGTAACTAGGAGAGATATGAGGACTGTGTGTAACTAGGAGAGATATGAGGACTGTGTGTAACTAGGAGGGATATGAGGACTGTGTGTAACTAGGAGGGATGTGAGGACTGTGTGTCACTAGGAGGGATATGAGGACTGTGTGTGTAACTAGGAGGGATATGAGGACTGTGTGTAACTAGGAGGGATATGAGGACTGTGTGTTTGTGTAACTAAGAGAGATATGAGGACTGTGTGTTTGTGTAACTAGGAGAGATATGAGGACTGTGTCACTAGGAGGGATATGAGGACTGTGTGTCACTAGGAGGGATATGAGGACTCTGTGTAACTAGGAGGGATATGAGGACTGTGTGTTTGTGTAACTAGGAGAGATATGAGGACTGTGTGTAACTAGGAGGGATATGATGACTGTGTGTAACTAGGAGGGATATGAGGACTGTGTGTTTGTGTAACTAGGAGAGATATGAGGACTGTGTGTAACTAGGAGGGATATGAGGACTGTGTGTAACTAGGAGGGATGAGGACTGTGTGTCACTAGGAGGGATATGAGGACTGTGTGTAACTAGGAGAGATATGAGGACTGTGTGTCACTAGGAGGGATATGAGGACTGTGTGTAACTAGGAGGGATATGAGGACTGTGTGTAACTAGGAGAGATATGAGGACTGTGTGTAACTAGGAGAGATATGAGGACTGTGTGTAACTAGGAGGGATATGAGGACTGTGTGTAACTAGGAGGGATATGAGGACTGTGTGTCACTAGGAGGGATATGAGGACTGTGTGTAACTAGGAGGGATATGAGGACTGTGTGTAACTAGGAGGGATATGAGGACTGTGTGTAACTAGGAGGGATATGAGGACTGTGTGTCACTAGGAGGGATATGAGGACTGTGTGTAACTAGGAGGGATATGAGGACTGTGTGTCACTAGGAGGGATATGAGGACTGTGTGTCACTAGGAGGGATATGAGGACTGTGTGTAACTAGGAGAGATATGAGGACTGTGTGTCACTAGGAGGGATATGAGGACTGTGTGTAACTAGGAGAGATATGAGGACTGTGTGTTTGTGTAACTAGGAGAGATATGAGGACTGTGTGTCACTAGGAGGGATATGAGGACTGTGTGTAACTAGGAGGGATATGAGGACTGTGTGTAACTAGGAGGGATATGAGGACTGTGTCACTAGGAGGGATATGAGGACTGTGTGTCACTAGGAGGGATATGAGGACTGTGTGTAACTAGGAGGGATATGAGGACTGTGTGTAACTAGGAGGGATATGAGGACTGTGTGTCACTAGGAGGGATATGAGGACTGTGTCTACAGTGTCCTGCCTACCATAGTTATAGTTTTATCTGGACGCTAGGGATATATCCCTACCAAAGCCACAGAAACACAAATGTGACCGGCACAGCCAGACCCGCCATACGGCGGAAGGGGAGATTCTTCAGAATCGCCGTCAACTTCGCACGATTCAGAAATAGCTCAAATAGAAAAAATTGCATTTTTGAGTGCTTTGAAATGTTCTCTATCTGTTTCCTTATTTGCAAAACTTAATGCAACTTGTAAATACGTTAATTCTTGTTCGATTGTCCGACAGTATTATTTTCCTCGCTGTGTGAAAAAACTACAAGTTGCGTATGAGGGGAGTGGCCACTGGCTGCTGAATACTTTCCCTAAGGTGGTTGTCCTTCCGCGTTCGGTTTGCGCGATCTGATTGGCCACTGACATTTCTGGTCATGTGACATGTGCGCCAATCGTGTGACGGCAAGTTCTGCGCCAATTTCCAGGTCTAACAGCCTGCAAACTACCTAACGCCTAGTTTATCACTGGTTAAGCTTAGGCGACTCTTTCGAAGTTGGTTAAGGTTAGAGTTTGGAATCAGGGCTGGTGTTCTATCGCCCTGCTCTAAGACAAACTCTAACCTTAACCAACTTCAAAAGAGTGCCTAAGCTTAACCGTCAAAAGAACTTGCCGTCACACGATTGGCCGCACATGTCACATGACCAGAAACATCAGTGGCCAATCAGATCGCGCAAACCGACAACCCCCTTAGGGAAAGTATTCACGTGGGCTAAGTACTCAGCTGTCTCAGGTATTCTTGAAGACACTCTGACGTCACGAAACTGCCACCATCTTGGTATTGGGGAAACAAACGAATTTCTACGATCAAATGTATGCGCTGAGCTCCGTTTTTATTACATATTTTATCACATTCTTGTTCATTTCATAACCTTTTCATATAATTTGTTTTGAAAATATTGAGGTCAACATGGCATTTCACTATTTCGAAAGCCTTTCTGGTGATTCTAAGTGCATGTTTCCCCCAAGCGATAGACATGCACTTAGACAGAAAGTTAAAAAGACAGGAAGTTGACTTCGAGAATCAGAGAGGAGAAGCACATGAGAGGTGAGGAGACGCACCAAAGTCCTTTCGAGACAACGGGCCCAGTACTTTGTTGGCGGTGTGAAAATGTATTAGAAAATTAAGAGACACATTAATATTTTTGGAAACGTTTGTTTTAAATTGTATCTGATGATTTTCTCTCCGTCACAATTGAAATTGTATTTCTCCGTCGCGCAAAAGCTGGCTGGCAGTCGCATTGAATAATCAACTCAACAATAATCTGTCCCTACCAATTTCTTTTTTTAAACTGTCGTTTTAATATTACAATTCACAACATTGCGGTCTTGCAAAACAGAGCTTTCAACTGTTGCGAAAGTGTAGGTTGACAGCTGCATCTGAAATATCCAATCAACAACCTGGGCTTTCCTCCCTCCCTCCCCTCTGTCCCACTGTGTCGCAGCCGCACACTCATTGGTCACATGACTCACTCCCATGAACACTTCATCAGTGACAGATGTGATGCTCTTTGTAGCTCAAAGTATTTATGTTCAACTGCTAAAAGAAATTCAGCATTTTGTGCGCTTGCATATTCAATGTCCCGCCAAAGATCAAATCAAACCTAAACAACACATCTTGATACCTGAAATCTGATTTGATTTGATTTAATGGAAAATTGCAAGACAAAAGAATCCAAAGGATGACATGACAAGTGCGAACACTTATTTCCATCATGGTCCCAAAGATGTTTAAAAACAAACATATCACTAAATAATCACCTACATTCGCTACGTGCCAATGACCCACACCTGGGTACCACCATTGGTCACCTACCTCCCATCGCTAAGCGCTAGTATTGTCTGTGAGCCATGTCTTGACCCCACCTTTAGAAAGAGGTTGGCTATAGCTACGCTCTTTATCTGCGATGGCAGCCTGTTCCAATGTGCCGCACTGCCGCTCCACCAACCACCAGTAGTATTTTATTTTATTTGCCTCCACAATGTAAATTAACATTCTGACCTGTTTACCTTGATTGCCTAGAGGAGATGTCTTGTTTTTTGCAGGAAGATGTCAGTGAAAGGTCATCAACAGCAGCAGGGACTTTATGCAGCCTGCTATACAAATATACATGTTGATATTAATATACCACAGTACGCGGCCGGGTGGCATAGCGGAGATTGCGCCCCTCACCAATGCAAGAGACTCCGGTATCGAATCTCAGTCTCAACCTGGGCCGGCCGTCGTACTGGCTCATTTGGCAGAGTCAGCGGGTGGAAGTCGATGAGTGGGGATTGGACGTTGTGGACAGCGACCCCTACAGGTCAGTTGGGGGACGCCTGCACAGCAGAGACAGGAAGTGGCGGGGGTAGTGTGAGCCTCCCATGCGTTACACCTCGCCAATGAGAGTCCGCGCGGGCAGGCGAAAAGATGTGACAGGCTGCCTCCTCGTGTGCCGGAGGGAACATGTGATGCAAGGCTTCTATCCTCTCTACAACCGACCAGTGGGGGGCATAGTCGAGCAACGTTCAAGACAGGGGAGGGGAGAATTGGATACACGAAATTGGGATGGGAGAAAAAGTGGATAAAAAAAGATATATACCACAGATATATATACCACAGTACCATGTTGATATTAATATGCCACAGTACCATGTTGTTCATATTAATATACCAGAGTACCATGTTGATATTAATATACCACAGTACCATGTTGATATTAATAATATAACAGTACCATGTTGTTCATATTAATATACTACTGTACCATGTTGATATTAATATACTACAGTACCATGTTGATAATAATATACCACAGTACCATGTTGATATTAACACATTGTGCGCCAAGAACGGCGTAAATCGTTATTGCCCACCATGCGTTGAACGCCAACAACGGCGTATCACGTGTTTGGGATCAATATTAAATTTTTTCGCCATGGCATTCATAATTCATCCAGCCTCCCTCCGGATCGCAGCCGGACCCTGTTCTGATATTGCAACGCCTCAATACCGCCGCCTGGTGGATGGTTGGGCGAGTTACACTCACGCCAAACCGGAAGTGGCGATCGGTGCATCGAGGAAATTCCTCCGCCAGAGATATATTGTGGTGTGGATCAATATACACACTCGAGTGCATTTGGATCACTTTCGAAACGCAATAATCGATATGATTTTGGCGTTTATTGCGTCATACAAACTGGAAATGGATCTAGCAGATCGACGTCAAATAATTGGGATCTTTTTCCTCCAGTCTCATTGGCGAACGGTAAGAGGAAACTAACGTTACTTTCAGCTTGATTGTCCATTTCTTTGTTTGCAATCCATCTGATCAATATATCAACCCATACTAAATAAAGCTGTTACTGACGATCTAGGAATAATAAACGACCCCCCCCCCCCTTTCCTTCACGCATGATGAAGCATAATGTATACCGATCATATACATTTGAATTTTCTTTTTTTTTATCTACTTTTTCTCCCATTTTCTATTTTTCTCCCATCCCAATTTCGTATTGTCCAATTCTACCCTCCCCTGTCTCGAACGCTGTTAGGCCATGCCTCCCACAGGTCGGCTGCAATGTGGACGAAGCCTTGCATCACGTGTCCCCTCTGGTACACAAGGAGGCAGCCGTCGCATCTTTTCACCTGTACAGCGCGATCTCTCAGTGGCGATGGTCTGCGTGGGAGGCGCACCAACTGACCTGTAGGAGTCGCTGTCCACAACGTCCGATCCCCACCCACCAGCTTCCAACCCCTAACACTGCCAAGTGCGTTAGTATGAACAACCAGCCAAGCTGGTAGCAATGCCGAGAGCTGGGCTTGAACCCAGCATCTCCTGCATTAGTGGCGAGCGCCTTGCCCACTGCGCCACTTAGCCGCCCCTTACATTTAAATTTTGTAATATAGCGTGTATAGGAAAGAAACGCCAATCGATAATCTATCACATGCTTCAGGGCCTATAACTAGCGTTTTTGGAATTACAGCAGAAAAGCTTAAAAACATACTTATATTCTCGACGGTATTAACACAACAATGTATGAATGAAAAAATATAACGTTCCCACATCCGGAATGATAGATACCCGATGTTGAATGGGCCATAGTAATGTCAATATAGCTATAATATTTAAAAAGTTATAGCCCTGCAAAGAAGGTAAACATCTCCAAAGGCTTACAGCGGTGGCACAGAGGGCATAATGATGGGCACAATGCATGGTGCCCAATGTGTTAATATAGTACCATGTTCATATATACCACAGGAAACTGAGCTTTTTGAAAACCACTTCCAGGGTGTAAAGTGTATGTCTGGAGACAGGTGAAACTGAACTTTTGGAAAACGATGACATCATGACCTCAACTTGCCTGCGACATTTGTTGTTTTATGTGTACAGTATGTACAGTAGTGCCAGTAAGCTACAAGCGATGGCAGGCTACCGGTTTGTTTACATGTGTTCGGTATACGGTCCGAATTAATCACATGTTTACAAGGCAACGCTTAAGAATAAGCTCAATACACGTGCTCCTAATGTTCATCTCTGGTGTTTGACAATAAAGTCGTATGACACATTATCACTACTTACTGGCCTGGCATGCTTATGTGAGCGTTTTAAAAAAAAATAGTTTTTAAATGTTTGAGCACATTGTGGCCGTAGTACGTCTATAGTTTGTCACGTCACCCGGACGTTTGTACCAAAAGCAAAGAGTGCCTCTGACCAGCCAACGTGGTCATGCGTTGTGCCCTAGTGGGGCCAACGTGGTCATGCTTTGTGCCCTAGTGGGGCCAACGTGGTCATGCTTTGTGCCCTAGTGGGGCCAACGTGGTCATGCTTTGTGCCCTAGTGGGGCCAACGTGGTCATGCGTTGTGCCCTAGTGGGGCTCGGAACAAACCATCTGTTTTATCTGCTGTGTGATGTTGGATCAGTGTGTCTGCTCACTTAGTCCGGGATTACATAATGCAGTGGAAAGAGAGAGAGAGAGAGAGAGAGAGAGAGAGAGAGAGAGAGAGAGAGAGAGAGAGAGAGAGAGAGAGAGAGAGAGAGAAGAGAGAGAGAGAGAGAGAGAGAGAGAGAGAGAGAGAGAGAGAGAACAGAGAGAGAGAGAGAGAACAGAGAGAGTGGGAGAGAAAACAGAGAGAGATAGAAACCAGATAAAAAGAGAGAGAACACAAAGTGAGAAGAGAAAACAGAGAGAGACAGAGAGAAGAGAAAACAGAAAAAGAGAGAGAGAAAACACAGAGAGAGAGAGAGAGACCTATGATCAAGGTAGTCACTCTTCTACTCTTCTCTCATTTGTTTAACTTGAATGAAATAACAGTGAAATGCCTCGTTCTGTCTGGGACCTCCTTGAACTCCTTCATAATAAATAATAAATATTTTTATTATTATTTTTTTTTGGAAACATGGCTGGTCATTAAAAAAAATGCAGAACAGACACATAACCCAAGTACAGACCAGTCAGTCAGTCTGTACAGTCAGTCAGTCAGTCAGTCAATCAGCCAGTTTATTAACCTCTTCCACCCGACGGGACCGGTATACCGGTCCCAAAATGACATCACGTCTCTCTAGACTGTCTGACATAATTAGCTTCTTTTTTTTTTCAAATATATTTAAGAGTAAACATCATAACCATGTCACAACAGCAGTCATAGTGTATATATTCTGCAATACGTTTGTTTACCAATAGGTTAAAGTGTTATTAGTGAGAGAATGTGTTGTTGTGATGCGTCTATACTTTCCGTAGCCGCATTTCTGCAGGACGCTCTCTGAATGGCCGACGTCAGTTTCTACACTGGTTAGGCTTAGGCACTCTTTCGAAGTTGGTTAAGGTTAGTGTTTGTCTTAGAGCATGGCGATAGAACGCCAGGTAGTTTGCAGGCTGTTCGACGCGGAAATGGGCAAAGACACAGCTCGTCACGCGATTGGGCAAACATGTCAGTGGCCAATCAAAGAGCGTCAGTCAGTGGCCAATCAGAGAGCGTCCTGCAGAAATGCGGCTACGGAAAGTATAGACGCTGTTGTGATCATGGAGATCCGCCATTTTTAATCAGCGGCCGTCGCTGAATGATGGAAAATGTAGTCATTTTGAGAAGAGACCAGAGCTTTCAATGAGCGTTGGAATTTCTAAAAACTACACTTCCCAAAGGCTTCTAGCTCCCTTCAATCATTTATAGGCCTCATATTCTATATTCTATAATAATATTTCAAATTGCATGTGTCCGGATGGCAGAATTCAGTACTGTATCTACAAAACCTTCTGTTTAATCATCTTCCCTTTATTCATTTCCTTAGATCTTTTGTACACTTAATCTCAAGAAGGTACTGAACGAGCTCAGTGGCAGTTTCTTATGTCTGGTCATTTTTAGTATGATGTTATTCACTGTCAAAGATGCAAAGAAAAATCATAATTCATATTCTCCTTTGTTTCATCCCAATTTAAGCAAGCCTAGTAATAGACACAATATTTCTGACACACATTCACTGAGGTCCATAGATGTCCCTATAGATACCAAGAACATGCAAATCGCTGCTGTCGGGACAAAACCTCATAACTCCATTTTTGTAATATTTTTTTTTTATATAAATCAACTCCGTAGATCATCCTCCATATGTGTGTGTGGGTTTTACAAAGTTTAAACAATGGGAAAGCATTAAACCAATCATCTGTCTAAACCTCCTAACTCTATTCACCCTCAAATCTGTGTTCGTTTTTTTCATCTGCTGAAAAGTTGGGTTTTTGGAGTTATGAGGTTTTATCCCGACAGCAGCGAAATGGTCCTTGTAGAAGTGGAGCAATATTCCATTTATTTAGGTATGTATTTTAGGCGGATTTTCAGAAAATAGGGCTCCGGGCTTAAGAGGTTAAATTAGAAAAACCTACAGTGTTTTCTGACTACACAAACTCTACAACACAATCTGACAATTGAAGTGTCTTTTAGCAACCAACAATAGAAAACTGGTTATACTGATCAGCTCCTAGCGGTCAACAGTGTCAGACTATGGTTGTACTGGGCAGCTCCTAGTGGTCAACAGTGTCAGACTGTGGTTGTACTGGGCAGCTCCTAGTGGTTCAACAGTGCCAGTCTATGGGTGTACTAGATAGATATCAGTAACTGCACACGGCATGGGTTTAATGGAACAATGGTGGGGCAACAGGGTCTCGGTGGTCTTGTATGCAGTGGGCTTGGGCTTGGACTTGGCAGAATGTATTGTTGAAAGTGAAAGACAAGGAGGAGACTAGTTTGAAACTAACTGCTACATTACCGTTAGCATTAGCAACTAGCTAGCTGTCAAATCATCTCTAATTCATTCTCGCATTCCCTTTACTTCTCACGCTGGACACTAATGCAGGAAACAATCCCACCGCTGCCACCAATGTAGCCGAGGAATAGTCCGCCTATACTTTCAAACTATAGTAAAATAAAATCACTGGAGAATTGATATCTGATCATCAACATAACGGTTTTCTTCCTCTTTCCACTCCACAACACAACAACGGACCTGTCACGGGCGTGCGCCCTGCAACTCCACCTAATAACGTCAGCATCAATAATAACATAGAACACGTTAAATAGCTTACATAAGTCTAACCAGCTAGCACTAACATGAGCTTGTTTTTATTTAGAAAAAGCTCACGCCAATTTATGAGGCTGTAACTAAGTGGCGAGACTAAACAAAAAAGACTAAATCGAGACTAAACGACAAAAACTTGACAAAAAAATATAAAGGTGACTAAATATGATGAAAACGAAAAAGAGCATTTGACACATGACTAAGACTAAAACTAAAATGTTAAATAGCTGACAAAATGAACACTGCTTGGGATAAATCAAACTGCATTAAATCAAACGTAAAAAGCAGAGAAGAGGTCTCATTCTGATCTGCTGTCCTACGCTTAGTCCTCTGAGTCGTTCTTATAGATTTTGCAACACTGGTCCTGCCCGACCAGAAGACAATGGACTCGTATGGACATTGGACATTTAATTTTTTTCATGCCTTGATGTCAGGAGGGTTTTCTCTTGTTCAGCCCAAGTCCATGATTCGGCTATCACTGTAACAAATAAATGTTTTTTCACAGGAAATTCACTGTATTATTTTACAGATTACTTTTGTTTTTCTACTTTAAGTGTAAATGCTATAAAAAATACAGTAAATTACCTTTTATTAACCATTAAATAAAGGTTGGAATCTGTAAATGTATTTGATTTTACTGTCATTTGACAGTAAGTATTTGGAAACCATTGATGCCAGACATTTACCGTTTTCTTGCAGCTTTTTTTCTTACAGTGTAGGCTGCAGATGCTAATTGCGTAGAAAAGTTGCGTAGTGCAGCTTTAAAGTTACAAAACTCTCTACACCCTACACCTACAGTATATCTTCAACGCTATTATCCAAAGCGACTTACGAGTTATGTAAAACAAGTCAGAAGGAAGGGCACAATTCTGGCATCTATAGGGCAAGTGATATTGTTCATCAAACAGTGCCGAACTTGAGTGCTATACACTTTTGAGTGCACAGTAGCTAAGTTAGTATTTAAATTCGGTTTTGTTGCTATTTAAATTGAGCAGGCATGTCAGATTTGTCTGAATTCATCATACGTACGCTAGCAGCTGTGTTTTACTTGGAGAAGATATAAACAATGTACACTACATATGGCCACAGAGGAAACATGCCACCAAATATGATCAGTTTACATGAAGTTGCTGCCATTTTAAAACAGTCAGCCAGGTAGGTATTTCATTGAGACAATTTACATTTTTGAGTCATTATGTAAAGTCAGATACACACAATTTCCAAGTTGATTCATAGCTATGAGGTTGAAGTTATCAACAGATAGAGGAGGAAGTAACTTGTCAGGGTCACTGTTAGAGACAGAGAGACACATGGGGAGACAGGGAAAGAGACAAATGCAGAAAGAGAGCAGACAGAGATAAATAAAGAGAAAGGAACAGAGATAAACAGATGGGGAAATAAGAGAGAGAGAGAAATAGATACAGTATATAGAAAGAGAGAACTAGAAATAAATAGAGGGAACAGATAGAGACAGAGAAAAACTGAGAAAAAGAGAGGAAGATAAAGATAAACAGTAAGAGAGAGAGAGAGAGAGAGAGATAGTTTCCTACCTCCAGCCGGCTGGTTGAGAGTAGCAGTGTTCTATCAGTATGTCTCTACAGGAACACTGTTTCACTGAGACTGAGAGAAACGAGAGAGAGATAGAGAGAGAGAGAGAGAGAGAGAGAGAGAGAGAGAGAGAGAAGAGAGAGAGAGAGAGAGAGAGAGAGAGAGAGAGAGAGAAATCAGAGAAATGAGAGAAATGAGAGAGAGAGAGCGAGAGCTGTGTGTAAAAGAGTGAGGGAGGGACCTATCCCAGCGAGAAATAAAAAGATAGAGGGAGAGAGATAGAGAGAGTGAGAGGGAGAGAGACAGAGAGAGAGAAAGAGAGAGAGCGAGAGAGACAGAGAGAGAGAGTGTGAGAGAGAGGGCTGTGTGTGTGTGTGTGTGTGTGTGTGTGTGTGTGTGTGTGTGTGTGTGTGTGTGTGTGTGTGTGTGTGTGTGTGTGTGTGTGTGTGTGTGTGTGTGTGTGTGTGTGTGTGTGTGTGTGTGTGTGTGTGTGTGTGTGTGTGTGTGTATAAAGAAAGCACAGTGCATGTATAACAGCGTCTAACATTTGTTTTGTATTGTATTTGCTGTATTTTGTGTCAGTATATATATATATTTATATATGTATTTATGTATGTATTTATAATATACATTTTTTAAATATTGTATTCACAATTTGTAAACACTGAAGTAAATCAATATACTACAATTCTATTATATTATTATTATAATTTTGTATTCTATTTTTATGCTATATTATTAACATTAATTTATATAATATATTATTATTTGTACTATTATCCTTTTTCCTGCCTGTAATCAGGAAATCAGTTTTAACACTGATTTTAAGAGCAGTGTATTGTTCTGTTTTGAGGTGGATATGTGATAATCGGGACATAAAGCTGTGTTCTGTGTGTTGAGAGCTGCGCCCCAGTCAGGTCTGCTTCCTCCGGTGAGTCTTCTGAGAAGACTGTTTGCGATTTGTGGAAGAAAGTGCAGAATGTTTCTTTTCAAAGGAGACCAGACTCATGCATCATCATGCATGTGCTATAAGTATAAAGTATAATAAATCGCAAATTACTTTGGGTATGCAATCGTCAGGCGTGTTGTGCAAAACTAGCCCCCATTTTTGCCCAATGCTTAAGTAGTCAAAGGTAGAGAGCCATAAGCTGGCTCCTACGTTTATCGGCCCTGTCCAGATCAACCGTATTATTAACCGTTCTGCCGTCCGTCTGTGGTTACCTCACTCCCTTCGCATCCACCCTACATTCCACGTTTCTCAGCTCAAACCTGTCTCCACCAGTCCACTTCAAACCCACCCCTCCTCCGCCCACACGGTCCGTCGCCTGGGGTGTCGCCGTGAGCATGGTCTCCAGTACTTAGTGGACCGGGAGGGTCACGGCCCGGAGGAGAGAAGCTGTGGTCTCCAGTACTTAGTGGACCGGGAGGGTCACGGCCCGGAGGAGAGAAGCTTTGGTCTCCAGTACTTAGTGGACCGGGAGGGTCACGGCCCGGAGGAGAGGAGCTGTGGTCTCCAGTACTTAGTGGACCGGGAGGGTCACGGCCTGGAGGAGAGAAGCTGTGGTCTCCAGTACTTAGTGGACCGGGAGGGTCACGGCCCGGAGGAGAGGAGCTGTGGTCTCTCCAGTACTTAGTGGACCGGGAGGGTCACGGCCCGGAGGAGAGAAGCTGTGGTCTCTCCAGTACTTAGTGGACCGGGAGGGTCACGGCCCGGAGGAGAGGAGCTGTGGTTTCTCCAGTACTTAGTGGACCGGGAGGGTCACGGCCCGGAGGAGAGAAGCTGGATTCCCCGCCACCAGATTCTGGACCCTTCCCTGATCGCTGATTTTCAGCGGGCTCATCCGGACCTCCCGCGACGTACGCCAGGAGGCGTTGGTTGAGGGGGAGGTACTGTCACGCACCTCCAAGCCTCCAGGCTTCCCGTCTTCTTTTACTCTCTCTATCTCAGCCTATAGCTTCTCTCTATCTCTCTATCTCTCTCTATTATCTCTCTCTCTCTCTCTCTCTCTCTCTCTCTCTCTCTCTCACTCTCTCTCTCTCTCTCTCTGGGGTGCAGGTGTGTGAAGACCAGAGGACCAGCTGATCCTGGTGATCCACCGGCTGATTGCTCGACCTATTTAGACCTGGCTCAGATGTCATGATGCTGATTGCTCCACCTATTTAGACCTGGCTCAGATGTCATGATGCTGATTGCTCGACCTGTTTAGACCTGGCTCAGATGTCATGATGCTGATTGCTCTACCTATTTAGACCTGGCTCAGATGTCATGATGCTGATTGCTCGACCTATTTAGACCTGGCTCAGATGTCATGATGCTGATTGCTCTACCTATTTAGACCTGGCTCAGATGTCATGATGCTGATTGCTCGACCTATTTAGACCTGGCTCGGATGTCATGATGCTGATTGCTCTACCTATTTAGACCTGGCTCAGATGTCATGATGCTGATTGCTCGACCTATTTAGACCTGGCTCGGATGTCATGATGCTGATTGCTCTACCTATTTAGACCTGGCTCAGATGTCATGATGCTGATTGCTCGACCTGTTTAGACCTGGCTCAGATGTCATGATGCTGATTGCTCAACCTGTTTAGACCTGGCTCAGATGTCATGATGCTGATTGCTCTACCTATTTAGACCTGGCTCAGATGTCATGATGCTGATTGCTCGACCTGTTTAGACCTGGCTCAGATGTCATGATGCTGATTGCTCTACCTATTTAGACCTGGCTCAGATGTCATGATGCTGATTGCTCTACCTATTTAGACCTGGCTCAGATGTCATGATGCTGATTGCTCGACCTGTTTAGACCTGGCTCAGATGTCATGATGCTGATTGCTCGACCTGTTTAGACCTGGCTCAGATGTCATGATGCTGCTTGCTCGACCTGTTTAGACCTGGCTCAGATGTCATGATGCTGATTGCTCGACCTGTTTAGACCTGGCTCAGATGTCATGATGCTGATTGCTCGACCTGTTTAGACCTGGCTCAGATGTCATGATGCTGATTGCTCGACCTGTTTAGACCTGGCTCAGATGTCATGATGCTGATTGCTCGACCTGTTTAGACCTGGCTCAGATGTCATGATGCTGCCAGATCGTAGCTTCTCATAATACCAGTCAGTCCTTCTGATAGTATCGCTCATGTCAGTCCTGGTTCGTTTACTTTGTCTAACCTGTGTTCTCAGGACCGGAGGTGGTCATTTGACGGAGCGCCTTTGTTTTGTTGTCCTTCTTTGCTCACAGACCTCCTCCTGGCTCCACACCCTGCTCACAGACCTCCTCCTGGCTCCACACCCTGCTCACAGACCTCCTCCTGGCTCCACACCCTGCTCACAGACCTCCTCCTGGCTCCACACCCTGCTCACAGGCCTCCACCTGGCTCCACACCCTGCTCACAGACCTCCACCTGGCTCCACACCCTGCTCACAGGCCTCCACCTGGCTCCTGGCTCCACACCCTGCTCACAGGCCTCCTCCTGGCTCCACACCCTGCTCACAGACCTCCTCCTGGCTCCACACCCTGCTCACAGACCTCCACCTGGCTCCACACCCTGCTCACAGGCCTCCTCCTGGCTCCACACCCTGCTCACAGGCCTCCACCTGGCTCCACACCCTGCTCACAGACCTCCTCCTGGCTCCACACCCTGCTCACAGGCCTCCTCCTGGCTCCTGGCTCCACACCCTGCTCACAGACCTCCTCCTGGCTCCACACCCTGCTCACAGACCTCCTCCTGGCTCCACACCCTGCTCACAGACCTCCACCTGGCTCCACACCCTGCTCACAGGCCTCCTCCTGGCTCCACACCCTGCTCACAGACCTCCACCTGGCTCCACACCCTGCTCACAGACCTCCTCCTGGCTCCACACCCTGCTCACAGACCTCCACCTGGCTCCACACCCTGCTCACAGGCCTCCTCCTGGCTCCACACCCTGCTCACAGGCCTCCACCTGGCTCCACACCCTGCTCACAGGCCTCCTCCTGGCTCCACACCCTGCTCACAGACCTCCTCCTGGCTCCACACCCTGCTCACAGACCTCCTCCTGGCTCCACACCCTGCTCACAGACCTCCTCCTGGCTCCACACCCTGCTCACAGACCTCCACCTGGCTCCACACCCTGCTCACAGACCTCCTCCTGGCTCCACACCCTGCTCACAGACCTCCTCCTGGCTCCACACCCTGCTCACAGGCCTCCTCCTGGCTCCACACCCTGCTCACAGGCCTCCTCCTGGCTCCACACCCTGCTCACAGGCCTCCTCCTGGCTCCACACCCTGCTCACAGACCTCCTCCTGGCTCCACACCCTGCTCACAGGCCTCCTCCTGGCTCCTGGCTCCACACCCTGCTCACAGGCCTCCTCCTGGCTCCACACCCTGCTCACAGACCTCCTCCTGGCTCCACACCCTGCTCACAGACCTCCTCCTGGCTCCACACCCTGCTCACAGGCCTCTACCTGGCTCCACACCCTGCTCACAGACCTCCTCCTGGCTCCACACCCTGCTCACAGACCTCCACCTGGCTCCACACCCTGCTCACAGACCTCCTCCTGGCTCCACACCCTGCTCACAGGCCTCCACCTGGCTCCACACCCTGCTCACAGACCTCCTCCTGGCTCCACACCCTGCTCACAGACCTCCTCCTGGCTCCACACCCTGCTCACAGACCTCCTCCTGGCTCCACACCCTGCTCACAGGCCTCCTCCTGGCTCCACACCCTGCTCACAGGCCTCCTCCTGGCTCCACACCCTGCTCACAGGCCTCCACCTGGCTCCACACCCTGCTCACAGACCTCCACCTGGCTCCACACCCTGCTCACAGACCTCCTCCTGGCTCCTGGCTCCACACCCTGCTCACAGGCCTCCTCCTGGCTCCACACCCTGCTCACAGACCTCCACCTGGCTCCACACCCTGCTCACAGACCTCCACCTGGCTCCACACCCTGCTCACAGACCTCCTCCTGGCTCCTGGCTCCACACCCTGCTCACAGGCCTCCTCCTGGCTCCTGGCTCCACACCCTGCTCACAGGCCTCCTCCTGGCTCCTGGCTCCACACCCTGCTCACAGGCCTCCTCCTGGCTCCACACCCTGCTCACAGGCCTCCACCTGGCTCCTGGCTCCACACCCTGCTCACAGGCCTCCTCCTGGCTCCACACCCTGCTCACAGGCCTCCTCCTGGCTCCTGGCTCCACACCCTGCTCACAGGCCTCCTCCTGGCTCCTGGCTCCACACCCTGCTCACAGGCCTCCTCCTGGCTCCTGGCTCCACACCCTGCTCACAGGCCTCCTCCTGGCTCCTGGCTCCACACCCTGCTCACAGACCTCCTCCTGGCTCCACACCCTGCTCACAGGCCTCCTCCTGGCTCCACACCCTGCTCACAGGCCTCCTCCTGGCTCCACACCCTGCTCACAGGCCTCCTCCTGGCTCCTGGCTCCACACCCTGCTCACAGGCCTCCTCCTGGCTCCTGGCTCCACACCCTGCTCACAGGCCTCCTCCTGGCTCCTGGCTCCACACCCTGCTCACAGGCCTCCTCCTGGCTCCTGGCTCCACACCCTGCTCACAGACCTCCTCCTGGCTCCACACCCTGCTCACAGGCCTCCTCCTGGCTCCACACCCTGCTCACAGGCCTCCTCCTGGCTCCACACCCTGCTCACAGGCCTCCTCCTGGCTCCACACCCTGCTCACAGGCCTCCTCCTGGCTCCTGGCTCCACACCCTGCTCACAGGCCTCCTCCTGGCTCCTGGCTCCACACCCTGCTCACAGGCCTCCTCCTGGCTCCTGGCTCCACACCCTGCTCACAGGCCTCCTCCTGGCTCCTGGCTCCACACCCTGCTCACAGACCTCCTCCTGGCTCCACACCCTGCTCACAGGCCTCCTCCTGGCTCCACACCCTGCTCACAGGCCTCCTCCTGGCTCCACACCCTGCTCACAGGCCTCCTCCTGGCTCCTGGCTCCACACCCTGCTCACAGGCCTCCTCCTGGCTCCTGGCTCCACACCCTGCTCACAGACCTCCTCCTGGCTCCTGGCTCCACACCCTGCCCCTGAGTTCTGGATCTCTGTGTCTGACCTTCGCCTGCCCGACTACTCTTCTCCTTGTGAACCTCCTCCTGTCTGAGAACCCGATCCTGGCTACGACCCCCCCCCCCCCCCCCCCCCACTTGTCTGACTACCGTGCTCCTCGTCTACTCCCTGGACTGTCTCAGAACCTAGCCCTGGCTGTGATCCACAAGGACCACAATGGAGATAAGTCTTGACTTTTTTGTGTAGCATCCTTGAAGTTTTTCTGGAATCTTTTTCCCCCCTGGTATTTAAAAAGAAATCTAATAAAATCAAAATCAAATCAAAATCCCCTGCATGTCTGACTACCCATCGATGCACCTACTCCCTGGACTGTCTGATAACTTGATTACTGTAGTCTCCCTTTTCTTAATAGATATACCCGTTTGGGGTTTCTCTGATTCAACATCGCCTCGGCCTGTTTGTATCTGCCCCTGGGTTTTTGCTATAGTACAACCGTTACACCTTCAGTGCAGCTCTTGGTGGTTTAAATGAGAACATGTAAGACGTAACCTTCTCTCACGTACCAGTGGTACGCATTCCCTTTCCATAGCAACGTCATAGCAAAATAGGATATTCAGAATAATTCAAAGACATCACACTGTTTTAATTACACTGTGCCATTCCTTGTGCTGATAGGAGTCACACACACATACACACACACACACACACACACACACACACACACACACACACACACACACACACACACACACACACACACACACACACAGGGAGTGATGTGAGGTGATACATGCTGAGTCATAACTAGGAGAGGAGACATCTTGCCACGTCACTATATTGTAACCACAACCAGGACTACACAGAGCTGGTTCTGTAACCCCTCACAACCAGGAGTACACAGAGCTGGTTCTATAACCCCTCACAACCAGGACTACACAGAGCTGGTTCTGTAACCCCTCCTCACAACCAGAACTACACAGAGCTGGTTCTGTAACCCCTCCTCACAACCAGGACTACACAGAGCTGGTTCTGTAACCCCTCCTCACAACCAGAACTACACAGAGCTGGTTCTGTAACCCCTCCTCACAACCAGGACTACACAGAGCTGGTTCTGTAACCCCTCCTCACAACCAGAACTACACAGAGCTGGTTCTGTAACCCCTCCTCACAACCAGAACTACACAGAGCTGGTTCTGTAACCCCTCCTCACAACCAGAACTACACAGAGCTGGTTCTGTAACCCCTCACAACCAGGACCACACAGAGCTGGTTCTATAACCCCTCACAACCAGAACTACACAGAGCTGGTTCTATAACCCCTCACAACCAGAACTACACAGAGCTGGTTCTACAACCCCTCACAACCAGAACTACACAGAGCTGGTTCTACAACCCCTCACAACCAGGACTACACAGAGCTGGTTCTATAACCCCTCACAACCAGGACTACAGAGCTGGTTCTACAACCCCTCACAACCAGAACTACACAGAGCTGGTTCTACAACCCCTCACAACCAGGACCACACAGAGCTGGTTCTATAACCCCTCACAACCAGGACTACAGAGCTGGTTCTATAACCCCTCACAACCAGGACTACACAGAGCTGGTTCTATAACCCCTCACAACCAGAACTACACAGAGCTGGTTCTACAACCCCTCCTCACAACCAGGACTACACAGAGCTGGTTCTATAACCCCTCACAACCAGGACTACACAGAGCTGGTTCTATAACCCCTCACAACCAGGACTACACAGAGCTGGTTCTATAACCCCTCCTCACAACCAGGACTACACAGAGCTGGTTCTATAACCCCTCCTCACAACCAGAACTACACAGAGCTGGTTCTACAACCCCTCCTCACAACCAGGACTACACAGAGCTGGTTCTATAACCCCTCACAACCAGGACTACAGAGCTGGTTCTACAACCCCTCGTCACAACCAGGACTACACAGAGCTGGTTCTATAACCCCTCACAACCAGGACTACACAGAGCTGGTTCTATAACCCCTCGTCACAACCAGGACTACACAGAGCTGGTTCTATAACCCCTCACAACCAGGACTACACAGAGCTGGTTCTATAACCCCTCACAACCAGGACTACAGAGCTGGTTCTACAACCCCTCACATGCAGAACTGCACAGAACCGGTTTCATACATTCATACTCAGATAGGACTTCTATCAGAGGAGTTATGGTATTCTAAGAGATTTCTTCAAAACCATGTATGCCCTAAATTATTACTATTCTGTTGAAGAGAGAGAGAGAGAGAGCGAGAGAGCAGAGAGAGAGAGAGAGAGAGAGAGAGAGAGAGAGAGAGAGAGAGAGAGAGAGAGAGAGAGAGAGAGAGAGAGAGAGAGAGGGAGAGCAGCTTTTGAAAGCCAGTCAACACGCTACAGGCTACAGTCTACACTACAGGCTACGACTATCAACCTAAAGGTGAAATGGCAGATTATCAGAGTTGATTCACAGTAGTTAGGCTATTGGGTAGGGATGCTCGATATTGGCTTTTTTACCGATATACCGATATTGTCCAACTCTTAATTTCCGATACCGATATCAACCGATACCGATATATGCAGGGTTTCCCCCCCCCCCCCCCCCCCCCCCCCCAAAAATGGAATAATTTCAGGTAATTAACATTACATATCTCTTGTTGTGGAATTAACACAACATTATGCATACTTTTGACAATAAATAAAATCAGAATTTGTTCTTACTTGCTTGCCTGGGTAAATAAAGGTTATAGAAATGTAAAAAAAAAACATTTTAATGCCGATATCGGCCGATAATATCGGTAGGCCGATAATATCGGACATCCCTACTATTGGGTCCTGGATTTCACTCCGGATTTAGCTAGATTTCTTAGCAGCCTTGCAAGGTTGTGCTGGTGGTAATTTACCAGTATTTGGCTGGTGGTCATTTCAATGTCTTTTTTTATCCTTGTTCATGGGATATATGCTCATTTGAACATAGTAATGGTTTGAAACAGTAATTGTTGTGAAGGGCCAGATTAAAGCTGAGAATCTACATTTATTGTTTTATATACCTTGTATATTATTTATATATACACGTTATATCCCTTTAAGCCTGCGTTTGAATCATAGTAATATTCGCTTTCCTTATTGGATAACGCTATCGGCGCCAGACCGCAAGCCCCCAAAGTCAGGTTCAAAGGCGAGTCGCAACATGCCCGGAGACAGCGCATTGATTCGAGACGAGAACTGAGGTTCGGCACTAGATAGCCACTTAAGTATATATACGGCGGCAGGTGCGAACAGTAGCTGTTCATCAAGTTCGGTAAAACAGTGAAGTGAGAAGCAGTTCGTCTAACAGAGCGTTGAGAACCACGTGCGAAGTGAATAGTAAAAGTGTCAGATTTAATGCAGTAACGTCAAGTTCGACTTAGCTTAATGTGAAGTAAAGAGTCGTTAATTATTGTGTATCGTGCCAACAGCAGTTTGTTCGTGTGCAGCATTACCCAGCAGTTCGTTCGTTTAGCTAGTGGACCTTAGCCAGTGCGCGTGGACTAAATACATTGGTACCAGCACACGAGGAGGCCTAGTCGGAGAACCTACTGGACATGTGCACAGGAGAACCGACGGCGGCGATTACAGAACCAGTATTGGTTGGATTATATTGATTGTGGAACGTACTACCTGGAGAAGAGCATCGTTAATCTCCACTGTCGTTTGGATTTAACCACCTTGAGGATCTACATTCGGGCTGGCCTCATGGACCGAGGCTAGCTGGCTATCATCATTGCTATCGTGCAATTGGATTACAGTTATTGCTTTTTATGCTGAGCTTTGGATTACAAGGACTGGCTTCTGTACGTGAATCCCCTTCTTCTTCAATTGATCAGACTGAGTATCCGAACATTCCTCTCTCCTCCAGAGCTTACAACTCTGGGAGGAACCCATTGTCTCCAGCGGTACCAGCGTTTCCCCCATATAATTGCCATCCTACGCCAGGCGGCGTTAGCCTAGTACCCCATCGTAGGAATTATTCTATTCCCATTGACTTATGCTACTGACTGACTTATGCATATTCTTCGCCATACAAGCGCGACCCTAATTCTCATATCTGTAACATTTACTGCATAATAATAAATACCCTCAAATGATATTTCTTTGTCAGTGCCGTGTTATTATGAGTGTCTGCCATATATTAGATGTACTGTCTGGCCAGTAATTAAAGTACATAACTAGCAGTGGTTTAATCTATCACAATCTTTAATACAGTCAGGGTTTTGTAACCCCTCAGTTACAGTAATGGTTCGCTCTTCATGGAAGAATCTGATTGTGAAGTTCACATTCCTCTGTCCTCAGAATCCACTGTTACATATGTTCAGAGTTGAATATTCTCTGACCCGTAATTGAAAACAGAGAGAAGATGAGGAGAAGAGAGAAGAGAAGGAGAGAGGATAGAAGAGAAGAGAATTAAGAGAAGAGAAGAGAAGAGAAGAGAAGAGAAGAGAAGAGAAGAGAAGAGAAGAGAAGAGAAAAGAGAAGAGAAGAGAAGAGAAGAGAAGAGAAGAGAAGAGAAGAGAAGAGAAGACAGGAGGTGAGAGGAGGAGAGGAGAATAGAAGACAGAAGAGGGGAGGAGAAGATAAAAGATGAGAGAAGATGAGAGGAGAGGGAAAAGATGGAGAAGGAGAGAAGAGGAGAGACAAATGACAGAGAGACGGGGAGGAAACAGCCCTGGAGCAAACAGATGTTCCTTTTCTTCCTGCAACATATGTTACTGAGAGAAAGAGAGCGAGAGTGAGAGAGAGAACGCTGTATATAAAGAGAGAGAACAACCAGCTCTGTGCCATAGTTTCCTCCTGTAGGTGGAGCAGTTAAGACAACACTGCCTGCACATTAAAATCACCATATTATTCTATAGACACTTGAGTCTTCCGTCTGATGAATTGGAGCGTGTAAACGACACACCGCATTCATAACAGCAAGGATAACCTGCGAGCCTGCGCACTGCGAGTGTGAGCGCTGGGATATGTTATTAATCAAGGCTTGTCAACAGCCTAGGCCATGATCCGATTGGCCACTTATTTTTACTAATCAAATGCTACAGGCACAGCTGTGAGGGCCTCTAGCACACAGGGGGCGAGGATAAGATAAGATACTGTAAGATAAGATAAGATAAGATATTCCTTTATTGATCCCCTTGGGGAAATTCAGGCATCATAGCAGCATGGGGGATGGGGGGGGGGAGGGGAGGTACAGGTAGTAGAAGACATACAGGTACAGGTCACATAATTATAGTACAGTGGAGACGTAAAAATATAAATAGAATAAAAATACATTATAAACAGTATAAACAATATACAATATAATTAACTCTGGACATGCGCACATGGGCAACAAGGTGCGAGATGAGGGTATGTATGTCCTCTGTTATATTTGCCCTAAAATAAATATAGTTACAATATATAATCTAATAATCAAAATCTAATCTAATATATAATCTAAAAAAAACTAAATGCTAAATTGCTAAATGCTAAATATATGCAATATATAATCTAATAATCCAATAGTCTAAATCTAATCTAAAAATGCTAAATGCTAAAATGCTAAATATATGCTCTGATGTATACAGTATTCACATAAGGTAAGTATATTGTCCTTTTAGGTGGGAGTCAGCTGCTAGTTTCCTAGTAGTTGGATGTCTGGCAGCAGTCCCTGCCCACTGTTGTGGAGCCTGATGGCCACTGGTATGAAGGACTGGCCGAGGCGGTTAGTGTCAGGGGGGGGGTGGGTATGAGTCTGTGACTGAACGTGCGAGGAGCAACACGTCTTTCCCGTTTCTAAATTTGAACAAGAAAGCGATATTGACACTGGGATTATTACACACACTAAAGTTGAGATGTGTAACGACTTGTAACGGCCCTCCGAAACGGAAAACATGCAGTCGACACAGCAAACCTGCTCAAACGGCCGAACCAGGGTGGTACCACGCCTGAGAAGGACCCTTGCTGAGAGGTGGACAGCTCAATGCAGCGTGGGGGTCATATTTATGTTCATGCTGTATATATTTTTGTGAGGACCGGGCAAAAGGTCCCACCAAGAACGGTGGGCTGTCAAGGGATGGTTCTCACAAGACAACACAACGCACACACACACACATATACTCACGCGCTTGCACACGCACACTATGAGGAATTAAATGTGGTGTCGCGCAAGAAACACATAGTGCACACACACACACACACACACATATACACACACACACACACACACACACACATATACACACACACACACACACACACACACACACACACACACACACAGATATACAATGCCTGGGAACTCCCTGTGAAGCCAAAGGCTGCCGCTCATTTAGAGGTCACAGTGAAAGAAATCACACGAGCGTGAGTAACACAATGTGCACGCACACAAACACACTGGCTACACAAACACACACACACACACACACACACACACACACACACACACACACACACACACACACACACAGCTACACACAAACAAATTATGCACACACCCTCACACGCAAGATACACACACATACACACTCAGACACTTTTTTTCTGCTCCACATTACCTCTCTCTTGTGATGGTTTTGATATCCATACTGTGGTCTGTTATGTTCCATTATGCTGTGTTATATTCTGTTATATTCTGTTATGCTGCGTTATGCTCTGTTATGCACCATTATGCTCCGTTATGTTGTATTATGCTTTTTTTTTTTTTTTTTTTTAATTAATAGTTTGAAACACAAAACAGCTCAACATAAATACAGTACCATACAGACAAAACTAAACTCACAAACAATAAACAATACAATACAGTACAATACAGACAAAACAAAACTCACAAACGGTACAATACAGACAAAACATACTAACAAAATGGGGGGGGGTGGGGGGGGGTGCAGATCAAACACTCCTGCTTTCAGTCATAAGTATTCTCCAAATATGTCCTTATATAGATCCAGGGACCGTCCTCTCCATGGTCATGTTCAGTGAGCGTTGAGGCTGCTCGTTCCATTGTCAATAGGTCCATGAAATCCCTCATCCAGGTGTCCATACAGAAACAATTTGGCTTTTGGATCTTCCAGTTCATCATGATAGTACGCTTAACTGACATATGTGCTAGTGTAATGATGCGTTGCGTAAGTGCTGATTGTATACCAACTACCCCTATGCCCAAGAGGCAGACTTTTGGACATAAGGGTATCTTAACACTGAGAATAGAGGATAGTCTTAAAATGACCTTGTGCCAAAAACTCTTCACTGTGGGGCAATGCCACAACATGTGGATGAGTGTTCCTACCTCCCCACATCCATGCCAGCACAAATCTGAGATGGCTTGATCCATTTTTTTAATTTTACATGGTGTAATATAAGCTCGATGAACTACCTTTAATTGTATCATTTTATATCTTACACATTTTGATGATGTTGTTGTATTTTTTAAAACCGTCTCCCATTGTGGAGCAGTCAAGGAGACCTTCAAATCCCTCTCCCACTGCTGTTTAATGGAGGCCAGGCCATCTGATGAGCTAAGTGAGAGTAACCTATAGATCTTAGATACTGACCTCCTTTCTGAAGCGATCCTTCTTAGTTTGTCATCCAAATCCTTATGTATCCCCATATCTCTATTTTTCATGGATACTGATCTTACTACAGATCTCAACTGAAAGTACAACATGAATTCACTATCTCTTAAATTATACAGATCTTTCAATTCATTAAAAGGTATCGTCTCTCCATCCTTCACAATCTGTCCTAGTTGATGTATTCCTTTACCCTGCCATGAAGTATTTACTAGTGTGCTGCCCCCAGCCATTAACAGGGGGTTAGACCATATGGGGCATGAAGGTAAAGAGATCCCTTTGAAGGCTAGCCGTTTCTGTAGGGTTTTGATTATCTCACATGAAAATCTTATTATCGGGTTATCCATTTTAAAGTTAGGTTTGGGGTGAAACCATAATGATACCAAGGATACCGTCTTACTAAGTTCTGATAAAATATTCTCCTCAATCCATTTCCAACTGCCTATTTCGGTCTTGCATATGTAACCCCATGACAAGGGGAATCTGGCATTATAAGAGAGATAGTATGAGTAAACATCCGGAATACTAAGTCCACCGCTATTTCTTGGTCTCATCAATTTCTTGTAGCTGATTCTAGGTGTCTTCTCCCTCCATAAGAAACCTGTAAATAGCTTATTTATCTCTTTAAACCAATACGAGGGGAATTTGAGTGGAACAGCTGATATTAGAAATGATATTCTAGGTAAAATATTCATTTTTATTATCTCTGCTCTACCCCATAATGAAATGGGTAACACTGTCCATCTCTTAATATCCTCCCTAATTGTCTTCAAGAGGTGTGGACCATTAGAATCAAAAATCGTGTCTATAGGTGTCCGGATGTTTATTCCGAGGTATCTCATACCTTGTGATCTCCACTGTAAGGGGGCAGAACCAATATGTGAAGGATGGGTCAGGTTATTCAGAGGAATAGCTTCACTCTTATTAAAGTTCACCTTATATCCTGAAAACTCCCCAAATGCTTTAATCAGCTTCATCACCTGTGGGATTGATTGACAGGGTTGTGTTAGTGTTAATAGTACATCATCTGCATACAGATTAGCTTTAAAGTCATGCCCCCCAATATTGATGCCCGTGATTTTCTCCTCTGCTCGTATGGCACATGCCAGCGGTTCGAGGGCGAGGATGAAGAGTGATGGAGAAACCGGACAACCCTGTCGGGTGGACCTGAATAGCTGAAACGGTTGAGATATAATGCCATTTGTTTTAATTGAAGCTAGTGGTTTGTTGTAGAGCGCCATCACCCAATGTATGACCGTGGGTCCAAAACCGAATCTGGTAAGAACATAAAACAGATAGTGCCATTCTATTCTGTCGAAAGCTTTCTCAGCATCCAAGGATAAAGCTACCGCTGGTTGTTGTAGGTTGCCCGCTTTTGACATGACATGAAATAGTCTCCTCATATTATTAGAAACGTGGCGGCCTTTAATAAACCCTACTTGATCAAGGTGGATCAGTGAAGGCATGACTGTCTCTATGCGCATGGCCAGGATCTTAGCAAATAGCTTATAATCGCTGTTCAATAAACTTAAGGGACGATAATTACCCATTTGTGAGTGATCTTTATCAGGTTTAGGTAACAAAGAGATAGTAGCCTGGCACATACTCTGAGGCATGGATTGATGAACTATTATGTCATTGAATACTAGTGTAAGCAGTGGGGTTAGCCTGTGTTGAAACTGTTTGTAAAACTCTAAGGTGTATCCATCATTCCCTGGTGCTTTCCCTGTTGAAAGGAGGTTCATGGCAGATATGATTTCTGATTCTCTGATAGGACCCTCTAAATGCTCCCTTTCTACCTCTTGTAATGTGGGTAAGGATATGTCCTTAAAAAATATATCCATGTCTTCCTGTTTTTTAGATCCTTCTGACTGATAGAGTTTACTATAAAAATCACTGAAAGCTTTATTAATTTCTGTTTGTTCATAAATAACTGCACCTGTACTATCACATATAAATGGTATTGATTGGCGATTTTCTAATTGTTTTAATCTTAGTGCTAGCATCTTACCGGCTTTATCTCCTGATTCAAAATATTTCCTACTGAGTCTGAAAAGAGCAAACGCTGTCTCCTCATGTATAATTGATTGCAACTCTGTCTTAAGAATCAACATAGTATTTTTCAGTTGTATATTTCCAGGGTTAAGCATGTGTTGTGTTTCTACAGCCTTAAGTTCTAATATTAAGTTGTTTTTCTTCATTATCATTTTCTTCTTTCTGGCTGTAGAATAGCTAATAATCCACCCTCTGCAAGTTGCTTTGAATGCTTCCCACACCATTTGTATTGAAGGGACAGATTTTAGATTAATATTTATAAATTCAGTTATTCTCTCATTTATCAAAGATACAAACTCTTGATCTTTTAGCAAAGAGTTGTTAAATCTCCATTGTTTACTTTTGTGATTGTTTACAGAGAGAGCTAAGCGCACTGACATGGGGGCATGATCTGAGATTATAATATTATGGATGTTGCACTCTATCACATTCTCAACTGTACATTGTGAAAAAAGAAAGTAATCAATCCTTGAGTACGAATTATGAGCGTGTGAATAGAAAGTATATTCTCGGGCAAGAGAGTTTACTACCCGCCATATGTCTGTCAAAGCCAGAGATACCTGCAACTCATTGAGCGCTGCTGACAATGCACCATCTGATATGAGTGGGTGGCCCGATCTATCCACTGCCGGGTCACTAACTAGGTTGAGATCACCTCCTAAATAAATATGGTCTGCCGCAAAATGAGATAATGCCACACTCAATTTGGATAGAAATTCGGCCTGACCAATATTGGGTGCATAGACATTTACTAACGTGCATTTAGTATTTTGTAAAAAACCTGATAGAATGATAAACCTGCCATCCTTGTCAATAATTTTTTGAGATAGTCTAAACGTCAGTCGTTTTGCTATTAAAATACTGACGCCCCTAGATGCCCCGGTACCTGGTGCTGAGTAGGCCTGGCCTACCCATCTCTGTCTCAACTTAATAGAGTCCTCATCCTTCAAATGTGTCTCCTGCAACATCGCAACATCACAGTCCAGGGATTTCAAATGACTAATGACTTTATATCTCTTTGTTTTATTTGAAACCCCGTTTACATTCCAACTAATCATGTTAATTGTGGCCATCAAAAATTATATTGCGCTTTAGCTTGTTGAAAAGGTTGGATAAAAAGGAAAATACTGAATATATGTTGAAGTTATCAATGGTCTGCACCAACAAGGGGAAATACACACAAAACACATAACAAACCATACAAGAAGTGCCAATAAAAGGGCACACACATAATATAAGGGAGATAGAACCTGTGTCCATCCCCTGTCCGTGAACAAACTGATAAACACAGTTATCCGCACGCAGTGATCAGACCATGTCCTTAATTAAATGCATGATCCGTGCATCCGAAATTATTACTATAGGGGCAGTGCAATACATAACCTCAGAAAACAAAATAATATATATATACCTACATATACACATATATATATATATATATATATATATATACATACATACACACAAACCAAAAAAAAATGTATTATAATAATAAACAGTATAATGAAAGAGGCTGCCCTTAATGTTCATTGCATACCTTGCACGGGATCTTGCTCAAGTCATCACCCACACTAAATAACTCAGTTGTCATGTCTGCTGTCAACTGTCAACTGTCAGTGAGTGGTGGGCGTGTCATACCTCTATGCTCTGTCCATTATTAACCAAAAATATTAGGAAGCTTGATCTTCAATCCTTTCGCTGCATCCGTGGGGTTATTATAGATGGATGTTTCGCCGTCGATGGTGACTATCAGCCTCGCAGGGTACAGTATACCATTACGGACATCCGCGTCCCACAATTTCTTCTTGATGTCGGTATAACCGGCGCGCTGCTTTTTAATTTCCACGGGTAGATCCTGGAATGCGTGAAGCGGCCTTCCTCCCCATGTCAGCTTCTTTTTCTTCCCCGCGGCTCTCAAGATGTCCTGTCTGTCGTTCCATCTCAGCAGCCGTATAATGTACGGGCGAGGAGGTGCCGATGGGTCTGGTCTGGGTCGGAGAGTCCGATGGTGCCTTTCTACCTCTGGTACCTGGTCAGTGTCCTTTAAATCCAGGATGTATCTCAGAATGCCATTAATCATATTATTCGGGTCACCGGCTTCCTCTCCCTCTTTCAGGCCGACCAATACGATGTTATTTCTCTTGCTCTGCGCTTCCATGTAGGTTAATTTGGTTTTCAAGTAGTCCACGTCTCCCGTCAGGTCTTTCAAAGTTTTGCCGTCTACGGCCATCTGGTCTTCTACCGCTCCGATACGGTTCTCCGCGTTGGATATTCTTTGCAGAATAGCCCGTGTGTCCTTCTTTACTCCGTTGATCGATTCACTGAGCTCATCAAACCTTAGCTGGAATGAATCTTTGATGATAGATACCTCCGCAATTAGGTGCGACGCCCAAGCAGGGGTGTCTTTGTCTGACATAATTTGTTTGGCAGAACGCCAATCGATTTCACGTTTCTTAGACAACAGTCTTGTCTCTGCACGGTTGCCAGGACGTGTCATTCACACATCTAGTGTATTGAAACCTTTTCCTGAAGTTGCGCGGATTTTTCTTTCTTTAGAGGTGAAATAATAACTTAATTGGTCTGTCACTTACGAGAGCGAACTACCGTGCCATACCGCCGTAGTCACGTGACCGCAAAACCTGTATTAAGGAAATTCTGTATTATGCTTTGTAATAATGCATATGCTCTGTTATGCTCTGGTGTGCTGTTATGTTCTCTTATGCTGCGTTATGCTGTGTTATAATCTGTTTTGCTACGTTATGCTCTGTTATGCTGTGTTATGATGTGTTATGCTCTGTTATGCTCTGTTATGGTCTGTTATGCTCTGCTATGCTCTGTTATGCTCTGTCTCCCTGTCTCCCTGTGGTGGCTGTCTCGTGGTGATGACCGGAGTGGTGGGCGTCTCATGATGACCCTCTCTGCGCCGCCCCCACGCCTCAAATGGATCCGCCATCAGCTCTAATTTTCAATCTTTCAAAATGTTCAGTTGCTATTGCATGCACTTATCTGTGTTTCATTACACCTGTGTGCATGCTTACCAACTGATTTACAAACACAAAGTATACAGCACAGAGTGACTAAGCCATTTCTTCAAAGCCTGTTTAAAATGTATATCTGAGTCAATGCTTTTTATAGACCCTGGCAGTTTATTCCAATCACAAGCTGCTGAGTACTGGAAGGTATTTTCCCCCATTGAGCTCTTGAATTTGCACAGTTTAATGTCGGTTAAACGGCCCCTGGTTGCATATGAGTGGGTGTCCCTAAAGAACATAAAATTGTTTGACAAGTATAAGGGGACCCCATATTATTTTATGGGTAAGGCCCAACTTAATTAGAATCACCGGCTTTTCCACTGGGAGCCAGTTTAGTTGATTCTACATCCAGGTGAGTGCGGGTAGGAAGCTTCATCGCTACTCTAATAACTTTAAATTTGGGCAGTCTGACATTTATTTTTAATTCCCTGGGATGCACTACTATACCAGAAGGGGGCAGCGTTATGCTCTGTTATGCTGTGTTATGCTGCGTTATGCTGCGTTATGGTGAGTTATGCTGTGGTATGCTGCGTTATGCTGTGTTATGCTGCGTTATGCTCTGGTATGCTGCGTTATGCTGTGTTATGCTCTGTTATTTCTCTGCTATGCTGCGGTATACTCTGCTATGCTGCGTTATGGTGTGTTATGGTCTGTTATTTCTCTGCTATGCTGCGTTATGGTGTGTTATGGTCTGTTATTTCTCTGCTATGCTGCGTTATGGTGTGTTATGCTCTGTTATACTGTATGCTGTGTTATGGTCTGTTATTTCTCTGTTATGGTGCAATATGCTCTGTTATGTTGCGTTAGACTGCGATATGCTCTGTTATGTTGTGTTGAGGCTAGAGCAGGTCCTGAGGCTATAGAGCAGGTCCTGAGGCTATAGAGCAGGTCCTGAGGCTATAGAGCAGGTCCTGAGACTATAGAGCAGGTCCTGAGGCTATAGAGCAGGTCCTGAGGCTATAGAGCAGGTCCTGAGGCTATAGAGCAGGTCCTGAGACTATAGAGCATGTCCTGAGACTATAGAGCAGGTCCTGAGACTATAGAGCAGGTCCTGAGACTATAGAGCAGGTCCTGAGACTATAGAGCAGGTCCTGAGACTATAGAGCAGGTCCTGAGACTATAGAGCAGGTCCTGAGGCTATAGAGCAGGTCCTGAGACTATAGAGCAGGTCCTGAGGCTATAGAGCAGGTCCTGAGGCTATAGGTCCTGAGACTATAGAGCAGGTCCTGAGACTATAGAGCAGGTCCTGAGACTATAGAGCAGGTCCTGAGACTATAGGTCCTGAGGCTATAGAGCAGGTCCTGAGACTATAGAGCAGGTCCTGAGACTATAGAGCAGGTCCTGAGGCTATAGAGCAGGTCCTGAGGCTATAGAGCAGGTCCTGAGACTATAGAGCAGGTCCTGAGACTATAGAGCAGGTCCTGAGGCTATAGAGCAGGTCCTGAGGCTATAGAGCAGGTCCTGAGACTATAGAGCAGGTCCTGAGACTAGAGCAGGTCCTGAGACTATAGAGCAGGTCCTGAGGCTATAGAGCAGGTCCTGAAGCTATAGAGCAGGTCCTGAGACTATAGAGCAGGTCCTGAGACTATAGAGCAGGTCCTGAGACTATAGAGCAGGTCCTGAGACTATAGAGCAGGTCCTGAGGCTATAGAGCAGGTCCTGAGGCTATAGAGCAGGTCCTGAGACTATAGAGCAGGTCCTGAGGCTATAGAGCAGGTCCTGAGACTATAGAGCAGGTCCTGAGGCTATAGAGCAGGTCCTGAGGCTATAGAGCAGGTCCTGAGGCTATAGAGCAGGTCCTGAGACTATAGAGCAGGTCCTGAGACTATAGAGCAGGTCCTGAGGCTATAGAGCAGGTCCTGAGACTATAGAGCAGGTCCTGAGACTATAGAGCAGGTCCTGAGACTATAGAGCAGGTCCTGAGGCTATAGAGCAGGTCCTGAGGTTATAGAGCAGGTCCTGAGACTATAGAGCAGGTCCTGAGACTATAGAGCAGGTCCTGAGGCTATAGAGCAGGTCCTGAGACTATAGAGCAGGTCCTGAGACTATAGAGCAGGTCCTGAGACTATAGAGCAGGTCCTGAGGCTATAGAGCAGGTCCTGAGACTATAGAGCAGGTCCTGAGACTATAGAGCAGGTCCTGAGGCTATAGAGCAGGTCCTGAGACTATAGAGCAGGTCCTGAGGCTATAGAGCAGGTCCTGAGACTATAGAGCAGGTCCTGAGACTATAGAGCAGGTCCTGAGACTAGAGGTCCTGAGGCTATAGAGCAGGTCCTGAGGCTATAGAGCAGGTCCTGAGGCTATAGAGCAGGTCCTGAGGCTATAGAGCAGGTCCTGAGACTATAGAGCAGGTCCTGAGACTATAGAGCAGGTCCTGAGACTATAGAGCAGGTCCTGAGGCTATAGAGCAGGTCCTGAGGCTATAGAGCAGGTCCTGAGACTATAGAGCAGGTCCTGAGACTATAGAGCAGGTCCTGAGACTATAGAGCAGGTCCTGAGGCTATAGAGCAGGTCCTGAGGCTATAGAGCAGGTCCTGAGGCTATAGAGCAGGTCCTGAGACTATAGAGCAGGTCCTGAGACTATAGAGCAGGTCCTGAGACTATAGAGCAGGTCCTGAGGCTATAGAGCAGGTCCTGAGACTATAGAGCAGGTCCTGAGACTATAGGTCCTGAGGCTATAGAGCAGGTCCTGAGACTATAGGTCCTGAGGCTATAGAGCAGGTCCTGAGACTATAGAGCAGGTCCTGAGACTATAGAGCAGGTCCTGAGGCTATAGAGCAGGTCCTGAGACTATAGGTCCTGAGACTATAGAGCAGGTCCTGAGGCTATAGAGCAGGTCCTGAGACTATAGAGCAGGTCCTGAGACTATAGAGCAGGTCCTGAGACTATAGAGCAGGTCCTGAGGCTATAGAGCAGGTCCTGAGACTATAGAGCAGGTCCTGAGACTATAGAGCAGGTCCTGAGACTATAGGTCCTGAGACTATAGAGCAGGTCCTGAGGCTATAGAGCAGGTCCTGAGACTATAGGTCCTGAGGCTATAGAGCAGGTCCTGAGACTATAGAGCAGGTCCTGAGACTATAGGTCGTGAGGCTATAGAGCAGGTCCTGAGGCTATAGAGCAGGTCCTGAGACTATAGAGCAGGTCCTGAGACTATAGAGCAGGTCCTGAGGCTATAGAGCAGGTCCTGAGACTATAGAGCAGGTCCTGAGACTATAGAGCAGGTCCTGAGACTATAGGTTGTGAGGCTATAGAGCAGGTCCTGAGGCTATAGAGCAGGTCCTGAGGCTATAGGTCCTGAGACTATAGAGCAGGTCCTGAGACTATAGAGCAGGTCCTGAGGCTATAGAGCAGGTCCTGAGACTATAGAGCAGGTCCTGAGACTATAGAGCAGGTCCTGAGACTATAGAGCAGGTCCTGAGGCTATAGAGCAGGTCCTGAGACTAGAGGTCCTGAGGCTATAGAGCAGGTCCTGAGACTATAGAGCAGGTCCTGAGACTATAGAGCAGGTCCTGAGACTATAGAGCAGGTCCTGAGACTATAGAGCAGGTCCTGAGGCTATAGAGCAGGTCCTGAGGCTATAGAGCAGGTCCTGAGGCTATAGAGCAGGTCCTGAGACTATAGAGCAGGTCCTGAGACTATAGAGCAGGTCCTGAAGCTATAGAGCAGGTCCTGAGGCTATAGAGCAGGTCCTGAGACTATAGAGCAGGTCCTGAGGCTATAGAGCAGGTACTGAGGCTATAGAGCAGGTCCTGAGGCTAGAGAGCAGGTCCTGAGGCTATAGAGCAGGTCCTGAGACTATAGAGCAGGTCCTGAGACTATAGAGCAGGTCCTGAGACTATAGAGCAGGTCCTGAGGCTATAGAGCAGGTCCTGAGGCTATAGAGCAGGTCCTGAGGCTATAGAGCAGGTCCTGAGACTATAGGTCCTGAGGCTATAGGTCCTGAGACTATAGAGCAGGTCCTGAGACTATAGAGCAGGTCCTGAGACTATAGGTCCTGAGGCTATAGGTCCTGAGACTATAGAGCAGGTCCTGAGACTATAGAGCAGGTCCTGAGGCTATAGAGCAGGTCCTGAGACTATAGAGCAGGTCCTGAGACTATAGAGCAGGTCCTGAGACTAGAGGTCCTGAGGCTATAGAGCAGGTCCTGAGACTATAGAGCAGGTCCTGAGGCTATAGAGCAGGTCCTGAGGCTATAGAGCAGGTCCTGAGACTATAGGTCCTGAGGCTATAAAGCAGGTCCTGAGACTATAGAGCAGGTCCTGAGACTATAGAGCAGGTCCTGAGACTATAGAGCAGGTCCTGAGGCTATAGAGCAGGTCCTGAGGCTATAGGTCCTGAGGCTATAGAGCAGGTCCTGAGGCTATAGAGCAGGTCCTGAGGCTATAGAGCAGGTCCTGAGACTATAGAGCAGGTCCTGAGACTATAGAGCAGGTCCTGAGGCTATAGAGCAGGTCCTGAGGCTATAGAGCAGGTCCTGAGACTATAGAGCAGGTCCTGAGACTATAGAGCAGGTCCTGAGACTATAGAGCAGGTCCTGAGGCTATAGAGCAGGTCCTGAGACTATAGAGCAGGTCCTGAGACTATAGAGCAGGTCCTGAGGCTATAGAGCAGGTCCTGAGACTATAGAGCAGGTCCTGAGGCTATAGAGCAGGTCCTGAGACTATAGAGCAGGTCCTGAGACTATAGAGCAGGTCCTGAGACTATAGAGCAGGTCCTGAGACTATAGGTCCTGAGGCTATAGGTCCTGAGACTATAGAGCAGGTCCTGAGGCTATAGAGCAGGTCCTGAGGCTATAGAGCAGGTCCTGAGACTATAGGTCCTGAGGCTATAGGTCCTGAGGCTATAGAGCAGGTCCTGAGACTATAGGTCCTGAGACTATAGAGCAGGTCCTGAGGCTATAGGTCCTGAGACTATAGAGCAGGTCCTGAGGCTATAGAGCAGGTCCTGAGACTATAGGTCCTGAGGCTATAGGTCCTGAGGCTATAGAGCAGGTCCTGAGACTATAGGTCCTGAGGCTATAGAGCAGGTCCTGAGGCTAGACAAGTTGGGAACCACTGCTCTATAGGGAATCCCAGGTCCTGAAAGTCCTGAGGCTGGACCAAGTCCGTGGGCTAGACCAGTTGTGAACCACTGCTCAATACTTCCTTCAGGATGTAAAGTACAGTGAAATCTTTCACAAATCTTTCACAAAAAAAAAGAAATATCACAGAACAAATGAGATCCAAACTATACGGTCACATACCGGGAACAGTTTTAGAGTGGATGAAGGGGTGTGGCTTCAGCTCTCTGCTGTGTGTCATCAGAATAATGAAAAGTGACATTGCCCGTGTTATTTTTCTCCTATCTGCCCCATCAAGGAACCAAACCCCCCACCCGGAAAACCCTGTGTCGCCTCCCGCTCTCTCTCACTCACCGCTCGCTCCTCTGGATAACCCCCCCCCCCCCTCCCTCTGTTAAGCCTGGACTGGTTAGTACACGCACACGAAAACAAGAGCCTGTCACATTTACATACTACACCACATGCGTTTTGCACGCTAGACACACGCACCCCTACTGTAATTGTCACACACACATCTCATTAACATTTACCTGTTGGCATCCACACACTCCCCCCACATAGGCCCCATTAGTATTAGTATGTTCGATTATTGTTATCTTTTCTTTGTTTATTAAATATCATTATTGTATTCCGTCTGTCCTAGGGTTCTGCCACACTTGACTTCCTGTTGTATTATCGTAACATTATTGGCATGAAACATCAAAGTACCTATTGCCAGAGGCAAGTCCAACATACAAACAATAACATATATAAGCAATCAGAAACACCATAGCAATACCAATAACAGTAAAACAATCAACATAAACTCATTAAATTACAAAATTATTAAATAGTATGTAAATAGTTTTAGTAGTAGCCATCCAGAAACATGTAAGAGCTTGTTCTCTTATTGTATGACGACAATCTACATATGTTGCAGCTAATACTGCACACTGACTTTTCTCCCCACATAATATACCAGCTTGTGATGATCAGGGAGATGGATAAACTCTGGATCAATTGTATTTATTTGATCAAAGAAAACCTCCCTTAGATTCTTATATTTCTCACAGTGTAGTAGGAAGTGAGATTCTGTCTCAACATCTCCCTGAAGTAAAGCTCTATCTATATATCTCTATATAGAATGTATCCTGAATAATCTATATATATCCATCTATAACCTCTATCTCTCTTTATAACCTCTATCTGTCTCTCTCTAAAGCCTCTCTCTCTCTATCTCTCTCTCTCTATATATAACCTCTATATGTGTCTCTATCCATCTCTCTCCCTCTGCACAGGAAGTCCTTCATTCCAACAGCCATCAGACTATATAATGCATCACTGTGCCTCACTGCATCACTGAGCACAGAGTGACAGTTACCATCTTCCTGGACTCTTATACTTTTGAAACAGCACTGTGCAATATTACACCTACTGTAGGCTTCAGTATATTTTTACTGTATTTATTTACTGTATATTTTATTCCATATTTTATTCTATTTTATTCTATTCTTATCTTAGGCTATTTGATTTGTTTTGTTATTCTTATTCGTGACCTGTTCTGTCTAAATGTTTAATGTTAAGCGATTTGCAGTGTCAAATTTCCCTCCGGTTAATTAATGTCTCTTTATAACCGCTATCTGTCTCTCTCTCACTGTCTCTCTATAACCTCTATCTCTCTCTATCCGTCTCTCTCTCACTCTCTCTCTCTTTGTCTATAGCCTCTATATATCTTTCTCTGTCCCTCTATAACCTCCATCTTTCTCTCTCTGTCTCACTATAACCCCTCGCTCTCTCTTTTTCTTAGTTTTATATAAATCACAGTGGTCAGGTATTCTGCCACTGTGTACTCTCTGTCAACTATCATTCTAATTTACTTTGTGATTTGGTTGATTTGTTACAATATATAATTTTCTTTTTGTTTTCAGTTTATTTGTTTGGGCCAGATTGCTTGGTGTCTGTCCTGAAGCCCTGGTGTGTGTGTGGGCAGAGCTTCTAGCGTGACTTCTTTCTTTCTCTTAATTTTAGGGATCATATCCCATAAACCTGAAGGTTATTGCCATAAAACAGAACACAGTTAGTTTTTCTACCTTTCTGTGAACGTCTCTAGCAAAAAACGGCATTGCAATCTGATGAAAAATGGTGGAGAAATTTACATTATAAAAAAGTAACTGTACTTACAGTAGATTTCATTCACAGTTTGTGAATCACCCCTGGTGATACTAAATCCAGATTGAACTCTGCCATGGAAAGGGGAGATTTTGCCCGATCCATAGATGTGTGACTTGGCCATAATAAGGTAATTTATAGGCCGGATGGCAGAATTCAATACTGTATCTACAAATCCTCCTGTTAATCTGCCCTTTATTCATTTGCTTAGATTTCTTGTACACGTGATCTCAAGAAGGTGCTGAATGAGCTATATATACTCATGTCTGGTCAATTTTAGCATGGTGTTATTCACCGCCAAAGATGAAAAAAGAAAAGAATAAAAGAGAAAATGTATATTCTCCTTTCGTTCATTACAATTTACTCAAGCCTAGTAACAGAGAACACAAGAACATGCAAATGGGCCTTGTAGAAGTGGAGCAATCTTCCATTTACTTAGGTATGTATTTTTAGGCGGATTTTCAGAGATTATGGCTAGGGTTTAAGAGGTTAAAGAGTCCCCTATAACCTTTCTCTTTCTGTGTCTCTCTCTCTCTCTCTCTATCACCTCTATCTCTCTCTCTCTCTCTCTCTCTCTCTCTCTCTCTCTCTCTCTCTCTCTCTCTCTCTCTCTCTCTCTCTCTCTCTCTCTCTCTCTCTCTTAGTACCGAATAGTATGAAGCTTCAAATAATTCTAAATCAACATTCAAATTTATTCATTCTGTTTAAACCAATGGGGGTTTTCTTCACAGTTGCAGATAAAGATTAGGCTACACTAATATTATAGTATTATACTATTATAGTATATGACTCATCATAAAAATGTAAATAAAACATTTATCATAAATGATGTAGCCTATCTGCATCCGCTTGGCACTCAGCGCTCCATCAAGACGTCACCATCACTTTCGTACCAACCGTGCCCTTATTGGATTATTTATGTTGACGAAACTGATGAGTTATATTCATTCAAGAAAGTTGATTTAATAAAAAAAAAATATACTAATTTAATCAGATGAATCACTTTATTCAAATTGAGGATTTAGTTTGAGGATATTTATAAAAATAATTATTTTATTTTATTTGAATTTTTTGGGATTACGTCATAAAATATGATGACAGACATTCGAAGCTTCGTTTGAATACTTCAATAGAAGCTTCAAATGTTAAAAAATGACATTCGGTACAGCCCTACCTTTCTCTCTCTATACCCCCTATCTCTCCCTCTATCTCTCTCTATCCCCCTCTCTCTCCCTCTCTCTCTCTCTCTCTCTCTCTCTCTCTCTCTCTCTCTCTCTCTCTCTCTCTCTCTCTCTCTCTCTCTCTCTCTCTCTCTCTCTCTCTCTCTCTCTCTCTCCATCTCTCTCTCTCTCTCTCTCCCCCTCTCTCCCTCAGAGCGTGCAGTGCAGTATAATCCCTGCGTGGTTTAGTGAGTTTTACCAGGGTTGATTGTGATGTCCTGCAATGATGACTATTCTCTGGCTTACATAACCATCTGTCTCTCTCTATATATACTTTTTTATGTGTGTGTGTGTGTGTGTGTGTGTGTGTGTGTGTGTGTGTGTGTGTGTGTGTGTGTGTGTGTGTGTGTGTGTGTGTGTGTGTGTGTGTGTGTCTATAATATAGATAGCACACACATTTACCTACTCAGCCACACACACACACACACACACACACACACACACACACACACACACACACACACACACACACACACACACACACACACACACACACACACACACACACACACACACACACACAGAAAGCCACGTGGGTAGGTGTGTGTGTGTGTGTGTGTGTGTGTGTGTGTGTGTGTGCATCCACCTGTGCGTTCATGTGTTTCATCACTATCTGTCGCGTTCTCCCATCGTGTTCCTCGTGTCAAGAATGTGTTTAGTCTGTCATGCTATCGTGTTAAATCCACCATAGTATTAATGACCGTGGTATGCGATATGTTTTGTTCCTGTCCTTGTTACACTAATTACACTGGCCTTCATTAAACAGAAATAAATAAATAATATATTTAAAATAATAATAATAATTGTACAATTGAATAATAATTAATCTGATATATATATTAGTGTATATATACTGTTTAGTAGGACTAGTAGCAGTAAAATTGTGAAATTGTAATGATAATGATAATGTCAGTATTGTGGACTGTTTGAAGTCTCTACACAGTAGCATGACTTCTATAATTAACCATTTCCGGGTCTGAACAGATGCTCTCAGTGAAGAGATGGCCTAGTTGTTGTTGTCCTTGTCCAGGACAACTACTCCAAGTCTCCAACCCAGGGGTTGTGTGGACGAGTCCGGTACCGACTCTGCAGTCCACTCCTCAACTTCCACGTTTGCCATGTCGGTAGCAGAACTGTGTAGAAGCAGGCCTTAGCAGGGGTCTAAAAAGTACCCAGAAATTATGCTTACGTGAAAGTATGGGTATTATTCTGATTGATTGATTGAAAATTGTATTAACAGATTGCAGAATGGGTACAATACAGTACGGCTCAATATACACAATTGTTAAGGGGATGCAGACCAGAGAAAGACTTTCGTCTTGTTTACATCAGGGTCCCTCATTTTCAATTCATCATAACATATATGACATACATGACATACAGATAGACAGTACTGTTACATCTAGACATTACATACATACATACATACATACATACATACATACATACATACATACATACATACATACATACATACATACATACATACATACATACATACATACATACATACATACATTACATATGACATACCAGAACTACAAATATACAGTACTGTTTGAGTCTAAAAAGAGACTATATACATTTGAGGGGGAAGAAACTGTACATTGGAGGAGGTTGGGTAGGTGGGGTGGGGAGGAAACTGTACATTGGAGGTGGTTGGGTCGCGTGTATCACTTCCGCAACGGATTTAGTCGGATTTCGGTTTCCGGGTTGGCCTGATTGGCCACTACGCCCACGTGACCCTACGCTAGCACGCCCCCCTTACCCCGCTTACGCCTGAGAGTCACACACAGCACACAGCCTTGCTACTACTAGCCGAGTGATGAATGAAGCTGTATCTGTTTGCACCTAACAGCACTATTGCTCTGTGATCATAGCCATCCATCTCTAAAGCTAACCACTATTTGTAAAAGCCACAACCACGTTACCATATGTAATAATGTAAATCATTGTGTCGTTGTACATATTGTGTATACACCGTTAGAAGCTAACGTAGCTTAGCTTGGTAGCTATTGTTGTGCTTCTCTCCTCCTTGTATACCCTTGTCCTCACAAGTATTCTGCCAGGGAACTTATGGACATGACAATAGTATTTATAAGGTGTTTGATCATTGTGTCGTTGTACATATTGTGTATACACCGTTTAGAAGCTAACGATAGCTATGAGCTAACTAACGCTACGCGCTCAAGTGCTAACAACATCCCGACACCCAGCTTGTTAGCCAGCATGAATACCCGATTTAAAATGGTTCTCTCCTCCTTGTATACCCTTGTCCTCACAAGTATTCTGCCAGGGAACTTATGGACATGACAATAGTATTTATAAGGTGTTTGATCATTGTGTCGTTGTACATATTGTGTATATACCGTTTAGAAGCTAACGATAGCTATGAGCTAACTAACGCTACAAGCTCAAGTGCTAACAACATCCCGACACCCAGCTTGTTAGCCAGCATGAATACCCGATTTAAAATGGTTCTCTCCTCCTTGTATACCCGCGTCCTCATGAGATGAGTGGAATACTGCCTTTTGACATTTAAATGTTCTCCCGTTCTCCCCAGGAGCATGTGCAACATGTTAACCCTTTCACTACCACATTACCAAAGGGTTAACCCTTTCACTGTGACAATACAGAAGGTTAACCCTTTCACTACCACACGAGTCGACAAAGGATTCATCTGTAGTGTGGTAGTGAAAGGGTTAAGCTGGTCCTCCAGAGGGTGATGGAGAACAGATTCTTTCACTATGTGAAAGCTGAGAAATCTACCTTTCATTCTTCCTCTGTGAGTTTCTTTCATTCTGGAGAAGGGACAACTCAGGGCGGATCCGATCAAGGTTCAAGGCGTAACTGAGTGGCCTACCCCTCAACAACAGGAAACAACTACAGAGGAGTTTTTTTTACAGGAGGTTCATAAGAGACTAGGGGTGTAAAGGTACACGTATCCGTACCGAACCGAACAAGTTTCAGTGTGTACCGCACCGTACCGAACGGCTGTGTAGTGTACCGAAAGAATACAACGGCATGTTAACCACTAACGACCGCCCACCGGGGGCTGTTTTTTTCCACAATCTAATATCATTTCTTTTTTTTTCGATTATTAATTTCAATATAGAATATTCGTTGACAGCCCTACAAGTACAATTAGTTACTGCACACTACATCACCCCTGAGTGGAACATGTACCGAAAACCGTACCGAACCTTGACTTCAAAACCGAGGTACGTACCGTGGCGTGGTTTTTGTGTACCGTTACACCCCTATAAGAGACTATAGCAAAGTAGCAGCCCCTCTCACACAACTCACATCAGTGGTCTCCTTCAGCTGAAAGGGCCTTTGCTAAGCTGACGAGTTGGTTTTCCTCTGCACCTGCGCTCTCCAGGGGCCCAGCGCTCCTCCACTGAAGAGAATCACACCCACCGTGTGTGACCTTCTCCCGCCGCCTCTCCACTGCAGGAGAATAACTACAACATGGGGAACAGAGAACTGGTGGTGGCGACGGTACTGGCTCTCCAGGAATGGAGACATTGGTTGGACGGTGCTAGCCATCCATTTGTGGTGGTTTGGACTGATCACAAAAACGTGTCGTATCTTTGTTCTGCCCGTAGGCTGAACACACGGCAGGCCCGGTGGGCCCTCCTGTTCCTGGGCCGTATCAACTACACCCTCACGTATACCGACCCGGATCCAGGAACGTGAAACCAGGAGGGTCTCTCGCAGTTCTCTTCCCAGGTCTGGAAATATTTCTTTCAAGCATTGGGGGCGTCGGCCCAGCCTGTCTTCAGGATATATCATCCCCAAACGAACGGCCAGACGGAGCGGGCCAACCAAGACTTTTCGAACCCGGCCTCCCCGTCCACTCACCTGCCAATTGCCATGGGTTGATGAGTACGCCCATAACTCCCTGGTCTGCTCTGCCATAGGCATGTCTCCATTTATGACCTCTAACGGTCTCCAGCCCCGCTGCTCCCGGCCCAGGAGACGGAGACGGCCGTTCCCTCGGTACAGGGGCACCTTCGACGTGTTCGCCGGGTTTGGCGTGATGAGGCTCGGGAACGGGAAGCCCCCGGAACCAGAGACTATAGCCGATCGCCACCGCACCCCTGGCCCAGTGTAACACTTCCTCCGGTCCTGGCCCTGTGGGACCAGGACTCAGACAGTATTCACAAGTACCTCCCATTAACAATAACCCTCAGTCTACATTGCCACCCGGTGGGCTGATGCCAATCTGGCATCAGCTCACACACCAACTTATTGTTATTTATTGTCAGTTGTGTTTGTTGTGTTTATTATCTGTTGTCTCCACTTTGTTAGTCTTGTGTTCCCCTGTCTGTGGTTTGTAATTATGTTTTAGTCTGGTTGTTTGTTATTGTTTTCCCAGTACTCTGTGCTCTATTGTTTCTGTCTACCACACCTGTGTCTTGTTTGTAAATTACCCTCTGTGTCTTGTCAATTAGTCTTGTGTATATAGTCCTGTCTGTCCTGCCCTGCTGTGCGCGGTCATTGTTAAATGTTACCTGTGTCGTGTATGTACCTTGTGTGTTAGTAAACTGTTCATCGTCACGCTCTGTCTCCCGTCTCATCTATACTCTGCCATCTGGGTCCATCTGTCCATCATGCCAAAGAAGCATAGGACTAATCGTAACAGAATGACCGCGCCGAACTTGGACCCGGCAGAGAGGAGAGACGGAGCCAGCTTCACGCTCGGGATCCTGGGCGCTTCCGTCCTGCGTGCCGACCAGGCGACCGCTATGGGTCTGGCACCATGGGACGCAGTGGCTGGGCCAGCGGCACCGATGATATCGGGTGCTTGCGCCGCGGCCACCCCGGTGCTGGATCCCTGGGTGGGAAGTCGCCTGGTCCGCAGGGGAGCGTCGGGGACGGGGCGCGGATCCCGACGCCACAGCCCCAGGGGAGGGGGTTTCCAGGACCGCAGGTCTTCCTCGCCGGCCTGGTCGAGGTCTCCTCCGCCCTGGGAGGTTCCAGAAGACGAGCCACCACCATGGCAGACCTGGAGGAAGACGTCGGATTCCGCTGCCGGAGGGACCCCGGTTGGGGGTCCTGCACCGCGTCCTGTCGCCAGGGAGCCTCCGGTTCGGGGTTCGGCGGGGGGTCTCGCCACCGTGGAGACCCCAGCCCCAGGTCGCGCTCCGGAGCCGTCGTCTCTTCCTCCCATCCTTCCCTGCTCCAGCCCTCCTCGTCAGCCCCCTCCCCCCGTTCCTGTTCCCGCAGGCCCTGTCCCTCGAACCCCCATCCTCCCCCCTCTTCTTTTCGCCGATGCGGCTTCCGTCCCCCCCACCCTCCCCGTTCCCGGGGGGCCTGTTGGGTCGCCTGGGAGTCGACCTTCGAGGGCGGGGTACTGTAACACTTCCTCCGGTCCTGGCCCTGTGGGACCAGGACTCAGACAGTATTCACAAGTACCTCCCATTAACAATAACCCTCAGTCTACATTGCCACCCGGTGGGCTGATGCCAATCTGGCATCAGCTCACACACCAACTTATTGTTATTTATTGTCAGTTGTGTTTGTTGTGTTTATTATCTGTTGTCTCCACTTTGTTAGTCTTGTGTTCCCCTGTCTGTGGTTTGTAATTATGTTTTAGTCTGGTTGTTTGTTATTGTTTTCCCAGTACTCTGTGCTCTATTGTTTCTGTCTACCACACCTGTGTCTTGTTTGTAAATTACCCTCTGTGTCTTGTCAATTAGTCTTGTGTATATAGTCCTGTCTGTCCTGCCCTGCTGTGCGCGGTCATTGTTAAATGTTACCTGTGTCGTGTATGTACCTTGTGTGTTAGTAAACTGTTCATCGTCACGCTCTGTCTCCGGTCTCATCTATACTCTGCCATCTGGGTCCATCTGTCCATCATGCCAAAGAAGCGTAGGACTAATCGTAACAGCCCAGTGGCGTAGCGGGGGACCCCGCAACCCCCACGGTGCGGGGGGGCCCCGGAGCTTAGGGGGCCCCGCCCCCACTGTAGACTATCCTCTTAGATTTCCTAACGCGCGCGAACAGGGCGCAGACAGTGGAGCCCAGTATGGTTCTGAGGGGCTGCAGCTGGATGCATCTCGCGCAGAGGGCGCCCCCCCCCCCCTCCCTGCTATGATTTGCTCACCTGCAATAGGGCTAGGCTGATAACTAATGTTCATTGGCAGCGTTCAAAACACAGCGGGAAGCGCAGGTAAAAATGCCGCAAATATCCAAGCGGAACAGGAGACGGCAAAGCTACAAAAAAGAACATCATTGTTCCAGCAGGCAGCAAAGGTAGACTGACTCTAATGTTACTGAAGAATGCATCGGCAGTAAGCTCCCAGTCCGAACCCAGGCCGGCCGCCGCACCGCGTCCAGGCAGACAGACAGCCCAGCCAGGCCCCCAGCCACGCTACAGCCGCCGAGACCCGAGACAGGTTAGAAGAATATAACGTTTTATTCGCCATAACCAGTACGAGTAGCCTACAGGTTACATTGGAACTGGAATCTAATCCGTAAATTTTTTAGTAAATGGTTTAAGTGGCCGCGATGTCCAGTGTGATGATAATAATGATGTGTGTTGTAGCGGGACGGCATGAACTATGACCTCTGCCAGTGGGTCTTGGACTTCCTGACGGGCAGACCCCAGGTGGTAAGAGCAGGCAACTGCACCTCCTCATCCATCACGCTCAACATAGGGGCCCCCCAGGGCTGTGTTCTGAGCCCCCTCCTCTACTCCCTGTACACACATGACTGCGTAGCACAGCGGAACAACAACACCATCATCAAATTTGCTGATGACACAGTAGTGGTGGGCCTGATCTCTGCCAACGACGAAAGGGCCTACCTGGAAGAGGTAGAGAAACTGTCACACTTTTGTCAGGAGAACTGCCTCTCCCTGAACGTCAGCAAAACAAAAGAGATGATTTTGGACTTCAGGAGGTCGGGGGTCAAGGACTACAGCCCCCTCAGCATCGACGGGGCACCGGTTGAGAGAGTGAACAGTTTCAAGTACCTCGGAGCCCACATATCCGAGGATTTGACATGGACCACACACATTGACAGTGTTGTGAAGAAGGCACGACAACGCCTCTACTTCCTCAGGCGCCTAAGGAAGTTCCAAGTCAGTCAGAAGATCCTTAGGAACTTCTACTCATGTACAATAGAGAGCATCCTGACTGGCAACATCACCTCCTGGTTTGGGAATAGCACTGCACAAGACCGTAGCAGACTACAAAGAGTGACACGTTCAGCCGAACGCACAATTGGAGGGGGGCTTCCCACCCTCCAGAACATTTACAACAGGCGGTGCAAGGGGAAGGCTAAGAGAATTATTAAGGACTCGAGCCACCCGAACAACTGCCTCTTTGAACTGCTGCGGTCAGGCAAGCGATACCGGAGTCTTAAGGCGAGCACAGAAAGACTCAGAAGAAGCTTCTATCCCCAGGCCACCAGGCTGCTAAACGAACAATAAACACTATGCAACAACCATCAAATGCACACAGCACACACACCCACACGCACACACTCACTTAAACAAACAACACACTGCAGCACCCACTCTCCACACTTTAGATCACACAAACACACTTTATATTTATTGATAAAGGATTTGCACTACAACTCGTACACCTACTGTAAATTGTACCTAAATTGCACCTCATCCCATTTCTGCCTTGCACTATATAGTATTGTATATTAGTACACTGCACAGTATTGTATATTATATGGTAACTCAGTTACGTCTATTCTGCATCGAACATTGTACATGTTGTGAAGGATCAGATTAAACCGAATATGTATATTTATTTATATATATATATTTAATTGTATTTGTATATCGTTTGATATCCCCTGTATATTCATTGTACAATATGCACTGAATATCCCTTTAGTCTACTAAACAGCCCATAATAGTTTCATTCTACCATTGGACGAGAACCTGGCGCCAGGTTGCCATACCCCTAGGTCCAAGTTCAATCGTGCCGCCTAACATGTCGTGGCAAGCCCCGGTTCCGCGCAGGAATATGTCGGGCGAAATACGAATGGTACTATTTGTTCATAGCGCATATATATATGGCGCAAGTAAAGTAGAACCTTTCTTTTAGTCCAGTTCTTTACCCTCCAACAGAGTGACAGACGCAAAGCCTCCCCACGACGCACGTGTGGTGTAGTAAGGCCTACTTGGCCCAGAATAGGCATTGAGATATCGTGTAGATTAATAGTTGAATAGTCATCGTTTGGCACTATACCGTCGAGTTGGACGTATTCTATTAAGCTAATAATAGTCTATTTATGTATGGTGCATCGTTCGGTTAGAGTTCTAAAGTTATCAGTACCCCCATCGTTCCTGACGTTATCTGGACGCTTAACCAGGCTGAGCAGACCCCTAGTGGTGCTTGCATCTGAGGAGCTCCGGGCCAAGAGCGACTGGACCTGTATATTGGATTACTCTACCCGGACGACGGCGAGCCTTCCACGGCTTGGATTATGCTTTGGGTGCTTTGATTATTCCATGGATAAAGGCCAACACTGCGGAGTGTTGGAACTATCCCCCGGAGAGGACTCCAGGTGAGACGGCGCTCTACACCAGTGAGGTCGCCTCACGTCTCTCCGTTGTGGGCCGGCAGCTACCGTCCACAGAGGGTCCAACTGTATTCGTCTGCGGCCCGAGGTTCTGTGGGCACCGTGTCCAAGACTTTGGATTCTCCCAAGACACCGTCGGCCAGATGGGATACCGCCAGCGGCTTCTCTAACCCCCCCCTCCTACTGTCTTACAACCAGCGGGACACCCCCCCCCCCCTTAGTGTATCCAGCTATAATCATTTAAGTACCATCGCTATCGTTTCCTAAATATTCCAGGTTGTATACTTACTCCCTGCGTAACCAGAGATTGGACATTCAATGTTGATTTACCTACGAATACTCATTTGCCATAAAAGTGCATATTTCATATTTCAAATCATAAATGTAATTAAGTGATCGTTGTATACACCTTTTGCTGTATTAAACCTTCGATTTGGTACATTTGTGTGGATTCGTTTCATCAGGTGGGAAAGTGTTCATCATACTTATATCTTGTACTGGATGGCCAGAAGTTAAAGTACATGAGGTAGTGGTATTAAATATCATATCTAACAATACAGTCAGGGAATTGTACCCCTCAGTTACAATTGGTCCTTCGAACCGGATGGGTAACTAGTGTAATATTAATATAGTGTTATTAATATCGAAATGGCCTATGATGAACACTCCACGAAACGATCCTCCTAACCTAGAACGCCCGCGGCGCAGACGACAGACACCTCAGTACTTAGAGGCTTACACTGTCAGTCAACTACCTAGCCTTCGACAAACGGTAAACGCGGTAAAAGTAGAAAGTAAAATTATGTCTGACCTTAACGACCAGGTTTCCCCGACCACAGAGGCCCTAGTAGGTCCTAATGTAACTGACCAAGCTCACGGTGGGGACCAGGAGGGAATTGACATGCCTTTACCCCCCGCCACTACCCAAGAAGTAGTCCCCGACCAGCCCCAGGAGGAAGACAACCCTACAGAGAGAGAACTCTGCACGGAAGAAGAGGAGGAGAGCGCCGAGGAACTAGAGCTCCAGGACTCCCCAACGAGTACCCCCAGGAGCGGCTCACGCAGGAGCGGCTCACCTCCACAACCGCCTTCCCCCAGCGAAGCGGAGAGGATACTACAACAGGCGTTCCTCGTCAGCCTGACAGCCTCTACCGAACGCGATCGGCTCCAGGGTGAACGCGATCGACTTCAGATACAGCAACGGAGCGAAGAAGAGCACATACGCCTGGAAATGAGACGCCTTCAGACGGAAGAGAATATGGCAAGAGACCGAGCAGACACCCAGCGTGCCGCTGCCGGCGCCCAAAGAGACGCAGAGCGCGACAGACTACAAGCGCAACTAATAGAGCAGCTGATCAAAAGGACAACTCCCTCTCCCTCCGCCAGGGGTTCAAGGAACTCGTCGAGACAACAGTCAAGGGCAGCGTCTCCTCAACGAGCAAGCGACCCTGAACTTGACCAACAGACCGAGCCTATACCCCCCGCAGACCCCCTTCACAGACCGGTCCAAGCGAGACGCAGCTACAAGGAAGGAGCGGCATACACTGCGGAGAAGCTAAATAAACGATTACAGGATCTGGAAGATCTGATAGAGGAAGAAGAGGGAGAGGAGGAGAACCAAGCCCGACGACAGCACAGTACTCCACCGGACCAGGAGGTCCCATACAGTCCAGGCTATACCCCCGCGGCGCTGCGCTACAGACCCCCGACTCTATTCACGGGTGAACACGATGCACGACCAGCCCCGAGGAACAGCACCTGGACCAGCGGGCCATGGTACCCTGCCAGTACCAGCCCACAGCGAGGCGCAAGAGGGGACTCGCCCAGGAGGTCTCTCCCCCAATGCTCGCCGATGTATCAGCCATCCACGGCGTCATACAATGCCACGCCGTCATTCCCAGACTTCGCCTATGAGAGTCGAGCACAGTACACGGAGCTCCGGATGTGCTTAGAGACAATGATGGTGGATGTCGCTGATGAACGCCACAAGTATGCAATATTACTGAAGCACCTGAAAGTACCGCGAGCGCACAATATAGCGCTAGCCTATGCTACCTCTTCGACCCCATACACAGCGGCCCTTGCAGCGCTGGATCAGAGATATGGACGTATATGGGATTACGTAATCCAAGAGATAAGGCATATTGATCGCCTACCCCCAGCCACAGACAATCGCTCACTGGACGACCTGTCAATCAAGGTGCAGTCCCTGGTGGGGATGCTGGGAGCGCAACGGGAGAAGGGCATGCATGAGCTATACGCCAACTCTAACGTCGAGAGGATTTTGGAGAAGCTGCCACCCGCAAGACAGGAGCGCTTCAGGTGGCAGAGAGATTACCGGGACCCCAACGGCCCCGAGCCATCCCTCCTTGATCTAGCCGACTTCCTGGCGAGAGAAGTCAGCAGTTTACGACTAGATACATTTGGGCGGAGCACGCCAAGCTCCAGAGAGGGACCCAGGAGAATAAATGATGGAAGAAGATCGGTGACTGTCATGCACCAATCATAGTCAGTACCGAGCAGTAAGAGTCACAGCACCCCCTCGAGAAAAGAGAAGTGGAAGATAGCGTGTCCCTACTGTGAGAAAGAACACTGGCTGTCACAATGTGACCTATTCACAAAGATGAATGCAGAAGAAGTGAGTCAATGGATAAAGTCCAACCGGCGCTGTTATCGATGTGCGCGGCCCCACATGGCAGCCGAATGCCGCCTAAAGAAAAGGTGCAGCCGGTGCGATGGAGCCCATCTAGATATACTACACGAAAGTAACGGAAGACGGCCTATACCTGCACCACGGAGCGGCACCAAGGCAAGTGTCATGTACATTGACCCCGCCAGCAGCAGCGGAGCCCAAGTGCTCTTAAAGGTAGTCCGTGTGACATTGAGCTACCAAGATAAAGTCATGGACACTTACGCCGTCCTTGATGACGGGTCAGAGAAGACCCTTCTGCTCGCCTCCGCTGCGACCCAGTTGGGACTGCGGGGGAGCAAGAACGAAATGACGATTCGGACAATAAGAAGAGATTTAAAGACGATAAAGGGCGAGAATGTCTCCTTCACCATCGCAGCCAACGGGCAGCCAGAGCGACGGTACAAGATCACAAATGCTTTCACCAGCCAAGAAATAGGACTATCGCAGTACACCTACCCTGTCACCAAGTTGATGGATAAATATGTGCACCTGCGCCAATTACCTATCCCGCTCATAGACGGCGCTACCCCGACCCTGCTGATAGGCTCCAACCATGCAGAACTCATAGTCCCGATTGACCGGGTCCATACAGGCCCCCGAGGCTGTCCTGCAGCAGTCGAGACCCGCCTAGGGTGGACCCTACAAGGCCCCCTCGCTAAATCTCTCAACCGAACAGCAGCCACTAGCTGCTTCCACTCCAGAACGACAGAAGAAGACACCACTCTCCTGCAGCATGTCGAGAGGCTATGGACCCTAGAGACAATGCCCTTTAAGAACGAAAAGAAAGACATTCGCTCTAAAGAAGACATTTACGCCATCAACCTACTCGAGCAGGGGACAAAGAGAGTCACAGTCGGCGGAGTGATGAGATACGCAACTCCACTCCTGAGGCGAGAGGGAATGCCCACCTTTCACGCAAAGAAAGACGCCACGGAGCGCTATCTACTGAACACAGAGCGGCGCCTAGCCAAAGACCCCGCTCAAGAGAGTGTGTACCGAGCTGAGATTGAGAAGCTAATCACAGCGGGACACGTAACAAAGATTGATATTAAAGAGGCCGATCAGACGACCGAATCATGGTACGTGCCGCATCACAAGGTCCATCACAACGGCAAGGATCGCATTGTGTTTAACTGCAGCTACCAGATCGGATCCCAAAATCTGAATAAAGAGCTCTTGCCCGGCCCCACACTCGGCCCCTCCCTACTAGGCGTGTTACTGCGCTTCCGCCAGGACAAGGTGGCTATCAGCGGGGATATCAAAGGGATGTTCTTGCAGGTGAGACTAGTAGAGGAGGACAAGCCTCTGCTACGGTTCCTATGGAGAGAGAAGATCGGAGATGAGAACCCATCCATCTACCAGTGGGAAGTACTCCCCTTCGGAACCACATGCAGCCCGTGCTGTGCTACATTTGCACTACAGAAACACGTCACAGAGGACCCAACAGCAGATGAAGAGGTCCAACACAGTGTGAAGAACAGTTTCTACGTGGACAACTGTTTACAAAGCGTTTCGACTCAAGAAGAAGCCGAGGCTCTCCTAATCAAGTTACGCGCCTCCCTGATCAAAGGCGGCTTTGATCTCAGGCAGTGGGCCAGCAGTGACCCGCACGTATTGCGCAGCCTCTCCTCCGCGGACAAGGCTGCCAGCAGCGAGACCTGGATGGCGACAATCCCAGGAGAAGCCCAAGAAATGACACTAGGACTAGTCTGGCGCTTCAAAACAGACTCGCTCCACTATAGACACAAACCCTTGGCTCCAGAGCAGGGAAGGTCGACGGCGATACCGACCACCAGACGGAGTGTGTACAGAACACTCGCCAGACAATATGACCTGTTGGGATGTATTCTACCTTACACCACCAGGGCAAAGATGATTGTACGAGCACTATGGGACAAGGACCAGGGCTGGGACGACCCAATACCCGCACACCTTGCCTCAACATGGAGAGAGTGGGAGACGGAACTCCGCTCACTCCCAGGTGTCAATATACGCCGCAGCTACTTCCCATCCACAGTGAGGCCAGAGACATGCGAGATTGAGCTACACGTCTTCAGCGACGCCTCCGAAGTAGCCTACGGATCGGTGGCCTACTTGCGTGCCCAAGAGATGGGAGGAAAGATACACACTGCTTTCATCCTGGCCCGCTCAAGAATAGCCCCACGTAAGCAACAATCTATCCCACGTCTAGAGCTCTGCGCAGCCCTCGCAGGAGCGCATCTAGCCACGTTAATCCAACGTGAACTCACCATTCCGGGGCATAGAACAATCTTGTGGTCAGATTCCACGACAGTACTCACATGGATCAAGTCTGATTCCTGCAGATACAAAGTCTTCGTGGGAGTCAGAGTCACCGAGATTCAAGAGTTAACAGAAGAAGCAAGCTGGCGGTATGTGGACACCAAACACAACCCAGCTGACGTCATCACCCGGGGAATGTCTCTGGATGACCTAACCCGTCGCAACATCTACAGTGACGGACCAGCATTCCTCAAGCTCCCGGAAGGAGATTGGCCTACGCCCACCCCGAGGGAGGCAAGTAACGAGGAGGCTGAGAACAAGAAACCTATGTTCTGTGGACTGAGCACAATCGCCTCCACAGACCCCAACATAGATGACTGCATTACCCTAGAGAGTGCGCAGCAAAGAACATTCCTGCGGCACCACCCAGAGATTCAGTCCACCACTGACATGTCAGCAGCTGACTACGAAGAAGCAGAACTTCTTCTACTACAACGAGCCCAGAGAGACTCGTTCCCCGATGAGCTAGACTGTCTACAGGGAGGAAACCCTGTCCCATCAGACAGCAGACTGATTCACCTGGCACCAGAGAGTGACGCCCATAATCTCATCAGAGTGGGTGGTCGCCTGCGGAGAGCCCCCGATCTACCAGATGACATTAAGTACCCGATCGTCTTGAACAGCTGACACAAGGTCACAGAGCTGATCATAAAGAAATACGACGAGGATGTACACCACGCAGGAGCAGAGAGAGTCTTCGCGGAGATCAGACGTCGTTATTGGATATTGCAAGGGAGAGAAGCAGTACGGCGCTTCCAGCGAACCTGTCTAGACTGCCGTAAGTGGCGCGCGCAGCCCAGCATACCACGGATGGCTGACTTACCCCCCTGTCGCCTCCGAATCGGCGACAAGCCATTCCACTCCACAGGCATGGACTGCTTTGGCCCGTTGTATATAAAGAGAGGAAGAGGCACCGAGAAGCGGTGGGGTATTGTATTCAAATGCATGACCACCAGAGCGATACATATCGAGCTCCTTCCAACCATGAGCACAGACTCATTCCTTATGGCCTTCCGGAGATTCACATCACGGAAAGGAAAACCGTCTACATTGTTGTCTGATCACGGGACCAACTTCAAAGGTGGAGAAAGAGAGCTGAGAGAGAGCTTCCAAGCTATGGGCCCAGAACTTAAGACCCACCTCGCTCCATCCCAGATTGACTTCCAGTTTAATCCCCCGAACGCACCCCACTTCGGTGGAACCTGGGAACGAGAAGTACGTTCTATAAAGACAGCCCTGTACGCCGTACTCGGAGCCCAGACTGTGGCGGAGGAAGTCCTAATGACAGTCCTCACGGAGATCGAGGGAGTATTGAACTCAAAGCCCCTCGGTTACGTCTCCAGTGATGTAGCAGATGTCGACCCAGTCACCCCCAACACACTCCTAATGGGGCGGCTGGACCCCGCGCTACCCCAGACAATGTACAGGCCTGAAGAAGCGAACGGCCGAAGAATGTGGAGGTACAGCCAAGTACTAGCTGACAAGTTTTGGAGCAGCTTCCTACTTCACTACCTACCGTCTCTACAGACCCGCCAGAAGTGGGTAAAAGAGAGAGACAATTTGACAGAAGGAACAGTCGTCATGATTATTGACCAGTCACTACCCAGAGCTATGTGGCCGGCTGGCCGCGTAAGCAAAGTGATCCCCGGTGCCGATGGCAAGGTCCGAGCAGCTGAAGTACTCGTCCAAGGGCGCACCTACACACGTCCCGTGGCGAGGCTCATAGAACTGCCCCGACTCCCAGATACTATCGATGATGACCATGACCCCATGACTTTGTGAGTTGACTGACCCTTACAGCGGACCTGAGTGGTAGACAGTGCGGTTAATCTGTCTCTGCTTAGCTAATTAGGTGGGACTAATTAGGGGGCGGCTGTTGTGAAGGATCAGATTAAACCGAATATGTATATTTATTTATATATATATATTTAATTGTATTTGTATATCGTTTGATATCCCCTGTATATTCATTGTACAATATGCACTGAATATCCCTTTAGTCTACTAAACAGCCCATAATAGTTTCATTCTACCATTGGACGAGAACCTGGCGCCAGGTTGCCATACCCCTAGGTCCAAGTTCAATCGTGCCGCCTAACATGTCGTGGCAAGCCCCGGTTCCGCGCAGGAATATGTCGGGCGAAATACGAATGGTACTATTTGTTCATAGCGCATATATATATGGCGCAAGTAAAGTAGAACCTTTCTTTTAGTCCAGCAACAGAGTGACAGACGCAAAGCCTCCCCACAACGCACGTGTGGTGTAGTAAGGCCTACTTGGCCCAGAATAGGCATTGAGATATCGTGTAGATTAATAGTTGAATAGTCATCGTTTGGCACTATACCGTCGAGTTGGACGTATTCTATTAAGCTAATAATAGTCTATTTATGTATGGTGCATCGTTCGGTTAGAGTTCTAAAGTTATCAGTACCCCCATCGTTCCTGACGTTATCTGGACGCTTAACCAGGCTGAGCAGACCCCTAGTGGTGCGTGCATCCGAGGAGCTCCGGGCCAAGAGCGACTGGACCTGTATATTGGATTACTCTACCCGGACGACGGCGAGCCTTCCACGGCTTGGATTATGCTTTGGGTGCTTTGATTATTCCATGGATAAAGGCCAACACTGCGGAGTGTTGGAACTACCCCCCGGAGAGGACTCCAGGTGAGACGGCGCTCTACACCAGTGAGGTCGCCTCACGTCTCTCCGTTGTGGACCGGCAGCTACCGTCCACAGAGGGTCCAGCTGTATTCGTCTGCGGCCCGAGGTTCTGTGGGCACCGTGTCTAAGACTTTGGATTCTCCCAAGACACCGTCGGCCAGATGGGATACCGCCAGCGGCTTCTCTAACCCCCCCCTCCTACTGTCTTACAACCAGCGGGACACCCCCCCCCCCCCTTAGTGTATCCAGCTATAATCATTTAAGTACCATCGCTATCGTCTCCTAAATATTCCAGGTTGTATACTTACTCCCTGCGTAACCAGAGATTGGACATTCAATGTTGATTTACCTATGAATACTCATTTGCCATAAAAGTGCATATTTCATATTTCAAATCATAAATGTAATTAAGTGATCGTTGTATACACCTTTTGCTGTATTAAACCTTCGATTTGGTACATTTGTGTGGATTCGTTTCATCAGGTGGGAAAGTGTTCATCATACTTATATCTTGTACTGGATGGCCAGAAGTTAAAGTACATGAGGTAGTGGTATTAAATATCATATCTAACAATACAGTCAGGGAATTGTACCCCTCAGTTACAGTACATATGTCTATACTGAACACTGTGACCTCTTTTTTTTTTTACTTCTAATTTACATGCTATACTATGTTATTTTATTTCATACTTATCTTGTCTTGCACAGTCTCTGGAGCGCAACAGTAAGAAGCATTTTGTATAAAAGTATTCTGTACTTCTGTATGACAACTATTAAAGAAACTTGAAACTTGAAACTTGAGTCACGATATTCAGACATGGCACGAGATTATGGATCAATGTAATTGCGAGGATTTACTGAAACTGCAAGTAGTGTCAGAGCCTGCATAGGCGGAGGGTGAGCTCGACATTAGGGTCGGCAGTAATGGGATGGACCTTGCACGTAGCGCGCAAAATCTTCTCACTTTATTATTGATTTAGGGGAGTGGTCTGCCCTGCGGGGGGGCCCCGACATATTGCGCAACGCCACTGCCCTGGTCCCAATCATCAGCCGGGCCAGAAGGTCTGGTTGTCATCCCATGACCTGCCGCTTCAAACGGAATCCCGGAAATTGACCCCCAAGGACATTGGTCCTTACCAACCTTAAACGTACATCCAGTGTTCCATGTCTCTCTCCTTAAACCTGTGTCCTCCAGCCCTCTGTGCTCTCCGAGCCCCCTCCATCCCCCCCCGGGTCAT